>NC_092349.1:56445430-56745430 GCF_963676685.1 Mytilus edulis | reverse complement strand
ATTACTGATAAAGTCAGTATTAAAAACAAAAAAGCAATTATTTTATATATATTTTGCTTATCATTTAATTATATTGTGCTTATCATTTAATTATATTGTGCTTATCATTTAATTATATTGTGTTTAACATTTCAATATTTTTATGCCTAACGTTTTAACATATTAAGGTTTTTATTTTGATATATTACGGTTAATTTTTAATAATAATTTCAATATGTTACAATGTATATGTTTTTTGATATTATTAATTCGTATATTTTAGCAAATTTGATTCGTTTAGGGATAGTCACATGTTAAACTATATTTTCGAAGGTAGAGAGAAAACGGCGGATAGCAAAAAGCATATTGCACGGTTATTCAAGTTTTAGAATATCTAAAAACCGGTCATATAAAAATCTTGATTTATTTGCCACAAAATCCTCTTTTTCTATCAAATGCAATGAAACAGTAAAAATTAATGCTTTGCATCAAGTTTCCCATTGGAACATGTACTAAATGGCCTATCTCTATTATTTATTATATCTTTAGTTTTGATACAATTGAGGTTTGAAAAATTCGTACAAAAATGGATACAGAAGGGTACATAAACCAGCTGTCAAATTCGTAGTCACCGATTTGACTCAAATTCTCATATTTGATTTATAATAATGTAAAACATTTATCCTTACTACCAAAAGTCTAAAATAAACAGTTTACAGAGCATGGGGTAGATAATATGAAGGTTCGTTTCTTGTGTATTTTAGTCCAGACGCCATCTAATTAACTATCGATTTGACCTCAGATGACCATATAAGCGATGTAAACATAAATAAAGATATGAATAGATTAAACCAGCACGTGCAATAGGTTTTTTTTTTAGGTCTGTTTGAGTTTATTTTATAGATTCAAAATATATGTTTCTCATTGTTTTTAAACGTATAAGAGTGATTTTATATGGATCGAAACAGTAATCAAATGATTTACCGTAGTTTCACTTTCATTGTTGACATTCTTTTTCTTTATATAACCAGTACACGTACAATGCATGCGTTGTCAATCTCTAGCAAGGGGTTAAGTTGAAGTTCACATGAATACGGATTTAATGAGGTCGACTAATTCACTTGCAAGTGAATGAGTAATTATCAATGTTTCTTAGCGTAATTTGACAAAATTGAACCTTTTTGGCTGCAAAAAACTAACTATTATTTCACTATTTCACTTTCATTATTGATTGAACAGAAAAAAATCAAACTTTAGATTTTTTATATATCTCGTAGCTAGTGCCCCTTTAAGGAATGTATGTTGCCATTGATTAAAGAATTCACAATTCACTCTTATAAACTATCATAAACCTTCCCATTTTGGGATATGTTTCGTCAAGACACAGCCTTGCGCATTTTAGTTCTGAATGAGATCAACATCGGGATTAGCCACAGATGCAGAAATTGAACACGAAGAAAACAAGCCAACGACAATGACACGAGACAAGAAGAATGTCTCTGATTTGATAGGGTATATGCATTCAAATATGACCGATCCATTAAACGTTGCCGATCATCCTTATCCATTGATAAATACTAGTATTTCTACAGAAATGGAAGCCTCAATAAATGTTCCTGATACTCTTCTTAAATCTCTTGAACGTGTCAACCAGCTGGTTAGATCTTTTCTGCTCGAATGAGTCTAAAACCCATGTCCTCTACAGTCCTATGTCGAGGTCTCCTCTCAAAACTTTCGATGATACGACCAAGACCTCAAAACTCAAGTGTAAATCAGGTGACTTTGTTAAGGCACATATAAACCCAGTAAAAATAGTTCTTCGTACGTTAGTTCTTGCTACTGTTTGCGGGAATGAGTCAGTCAGGATATTGGCAAAGTCTATTGTTGTATGATGATGGTACCATGTGGAAATGTTGTGAATGAGATATAATTCATCTCCTTTAATAGGAAAATTGCTCTTCTTTCAATCTTCCAAGTTATGATGATATTCATTAAAGGTACCAGGCTTATAACTTGATACGCCAGACGCGCGTTTCGTCTACATACATGTAAGACTCATCATTGACGCTCAGATCAAAATAGTTAGAAAGCCAAACAAGTATAAAGTTGAAGAGCATTGAGGACAAAAAATCCAAAAAAATGTACCATATCCGATGTCTTCAAACGGGAGATTAGGAATCGCCGTTAACATTGGAAGCGCATTTATCGCCTCATTGTATGATCCGAAGGGAAAGTTCAGGTATCTTCATGATGATTGTAACAAGCTAAGGGAAGAGTTTGCCGCCATAAAGGATGCCAGTCTTGTGAAAATTCCCCCATGTGAAAACACGTTTTTACAGGACATACCACGTGCAATGCTTCAAACGCAAATTTGGATAAACTCTCATATTGCTAAACCATTGAAAATACTTTCCAAAGACTCTGGTTGGTAAGAGGGTTTAAACGGTTTGCTCTCGGTTTTCTCTGGGGGACCTATGTCAGTAGATTTCCTTCAAGACGTTGTTTGTACGTATACGGACAATGGAAACAGCTTGCAATAACAACTGTGTATGCAACCAACAGAAAGCCGAGTATACCAATATTTGTTCATATGAAGGGTCTGATGGTTGTAGAAATTACATGTATTAAACTTAGCAATATTGGAAGAAGACGACGATGAAAACGATGACGATATCAGGTTTTCGAAAGTTGTCATGCCCTTTGTTTGTTAAAATACCACATACAACCTCTTTCTAGGGGGTCCATGTGTGCTTTTGTAAGACAAAGGAACATAAAAGCTAAAAACTGCATAGAGCTAGAATATACGCTGAAACTTTAGTCCATCATTTAACTCCTTATTTCAAAGACCAGTCTGTACCAATAATTTCTTATACCTATACCAAACCTATTGCAACTAAAATTTTCAATTACAAACGCGTTTTGCAGAATCTCGATATTGACGACTTAAAGTCTAAACCTCCTGATTGCACTTGTGCTAGTTCCCAATTCACATATAATCCTGCTGGCCATGTTATTACCGGTGACCTTAACATTGTTAATAACACTTCTCTACGAAATGTGTTATCGAAAGGTCCGAAATATCGTGAGCCTAAATCCATCAATTGGAAATACAACTTTAAAATTTTGATGGACTCAGTCGAGGATTATGCCAGGCAATGGGCTAAACGTAAAAAGGAAGACGTAGACACTCTATCCGAATGGATTAAGGCAGTGAGGTCGTTAATACAAATCAGAATTAAGAAACTGAATGGGTCCATCAATGCCCATGCTACGTCAATCTTTAAAGACCCAAATGTTGCTAAACACTTATCCGACCTCCATGATAAATATGTTGTTGTCCCCGCAGACAAAGCCCCAAATAACATCGTTTTTGTCTGTAAAAGTCACTACATTAATTGCTTGATAAACGAATTAGGTATAGACAATTCACTTGGAAACTCAACATATACCCTCACGACACTTACCAAAGAGGAAATCCTGGATAATCATAGGTCTGTTCTTTGTTCCTTTGGTATTTCAACCAAAGATGAAGAACTGGATCTTCCATCACTGTATTGGATACCTAAACTACATAAGTGTCCTTACAAACAACGGTATATTGCTGGGTCTTCCAAGTGCTCCACGAAACCTCTTTCTAAATTATTAACATCTATTTTATCAGCAATCAAAGACAGGCTTCAAAGTTATTGTGAAACTGCCTATTCTAGAGGTGGCGTGAATCAGATGTGGATACTTAAAAATTCCAAAGATCTTTTAGAGTGCATACAATCTAACTCTCTTTCATCTTGTAACAGTATTAAAACATTTGACTTTTCTACTCTGTACACAAGTATTCCACATTCCAAACTAAAAGACAAATTGAAAGAGTTGGTATTACTTTGCTTCATAAAAAAGAATGGCCAACGTAGATACAAGTATCTTGTCTTAGGGAGGGATAAATCATACTTTGTAAAGAATCACTCTGATTCAAACAAAAAATTCTCTGAAACCGATATTATCAAGATGCTTGATTTCTTGATTGACAACATATTTGTAACGTTCGGAGGACGTGTTTTTCAACAGACTGTCGGCATCCCAATGGGAACAAACTGTGCCCCTCTACTTGCCGACTTGTTTCTTTATTATTATGAGGCTGACTTCATGCAGGAACTTCTTAGGAAGAAAGATAAGAAGTTAGCAATATCCTTTAACTCTACTTTCCGCTATATAGATGACGTTCTTTCACTAAACAATTCAAAATTTGGTGACTATGTGGAACGCATCTATCCCATCGAATTGGATATAAAGGATACTACAGATACAGTTAAGTCGGCTTCATATCTTGACTTACATCTAGAAATTGACAATAAGGGTCGGTTGAAAACAAAACTTTACGACAAAAGAGATGATTTCAGCTTTCCAATTGTGAACTTTCCATTTCTAAGTAGCAACATTCCAGCAGCACCTGCATACGGGGTATATATCTCCCAATTGATACGATATTCCCGTGTTTGCCTTTCCTATCATGATTTTCTTGATAGAGGGTTACTGCTCACAAGGAAGCTATTAAACCAAGAGTTCCAAATGGCGAAGTTGAAATCATCCCTTCGTAAATTTTACAGACGCCATCACGAGTTGGTTGACCGTTATGGAATAACCGTTTCACAAATGATATCGGATATGTTCCTTACGTCGTAACTACAATCCCCTTCCCTTTCATGAATGACCTACCGAATTAGACTATTTACCGGATTTGTAATCACATAAGCAACACGACGGGTGCCACATGTTGAGCAGGATCTGCTTACCCTTCCGGAGCACCTGAGATCACCCCTAGTTTTTGATGGTGTTCGTGTTGTTTATTCTTTAGTTTTCTATGTAGTGTCGTGTGTGCTATTGTTTTTCTGTTTGTCTTTTTTCATTTTTAGCCATGGCGTTGTCAGTTTGTTTTAGATTTATGAGTTTGACTGTCCCTTTGGTATCTTTCGTCCCTCTTTTTTTTTTAACTTGTTTTGATTTAATTGCCTTGTGAAATATTTGTGACTGGCAATTAATATACATAAAAAAAATCAAATTGACTTCGATTCTTTTTATAAATGCCGTAAAATTCAGAAATACATCTTAAGAAGTTCATGCGATGTAAAAAAAAATTAATTGAGAGTCGGTTGTTCCGTCTTCTATTTTCTTATTGTAGCTAGTCTAATTTCCCTTTAAAATGTGCATTTGGTGGTTTCATTATTTTCAAATTAAGTTGAAAATGAATTTTTACAGTTTATTTCATTATGAATTTCTTTAGTAACAATTCAGATATTTTTTGGAGACTTTTTATAACCTCTTGTGAAATAAATTGACAATAGTGAAAAACTCAATCACTAACCTTTGACCTTATTTTAAAAAAAAATGCACCATATTTCAATTCTACGACCAGACAAAAATTCAAGAATAAACATTTCTCTTTCCAAAAATTCATGATTTAGCCTGCAGGTAGGGTGGTCCATTAAAGTTAAAAGATTGTTGGTTTGGTCACTTCACTAATAACACTTATATAAGACAACTACATTATACAAGCCCCAGTCCCACTAGACCACGATCGCACCACGCTCACCGCGATCTAAAATAAATTTAGATCGTGGTGAGGTCGCGGTATGAACGGCATGAAAATGTTAATTTTCGTTGCTTTCACGATGCTACTACGTCCTAATTACGCTTCTACAACGATCCCGCTACGATTAAACCACGTTCTCATCGCGCTTATTCTGAGACCTCACTACGCTTATAAAGATCTTTCTACGCTCTTCACGCTCTCACTACGACCATACCACGAGTTATCCGATTGCAACACGATCTTACTGCGATTATAGCACGTTCTTACCACGATTATACTACGTTCATACCGCGATCTTACTACGTTATCAGCAATACCGTCAATATCGTGTTTCATATCAATATAGTTCCATTCCTTCTATTTCTGATTAAAACGGAGATTTCTCGGAAACAATACAGTCATGCCACCAAAATCTACTAGAACACGTGGGCGTGGTGGTAGGGGTTGATGTAGAGGCAGAGGGAGCAAAGTATGAACGCCATACTAAACTCCAAGAAACTAAAATTAAAAATAGTACAAGACTCCTGACTTGGGACAGGCGCAACATTAGTGGGGTTAAACATGTTTGTGAGATCTCAACCCTCCCCTATACCTCTAGCCAATCAATGAAGAAAAGTAAACGCATAAATATACGCACATTAAAATTCAGTTCAAGAGAAGTCCGAGTCTGATGTCAGAAGATGTGACTAAAGAAAATATTTAACAAAATGACAATAATACATAAATAACAACAGACTACTAGCAGTTAACTGACATGCCAGCTCCAGACTCCAATTAAACTGATACTATACACATAAGTAGTATAATACTTGTCATCAAGAGATGACCAATCAAACCTAAATTACAACCTATTGCTGGTCCATAAAGCTCAAATGACGATATTTTAGTGAACGATAGCAGAGATGACACAGATGTGTCAATATATATAGGAAGATGTGGTATGAGTGTCAATGAGACAACTCTCCATCAACGTAATAATCTATAAAAGTAAACCATTATAGGCCAAGGTACGGCCTTCAATACGGAGCCTTGGCTCACACCGAACAGCACGCTATAAAGGGCTCCAAAAAATACTAATGTTAAACCATTTAAACGGGAAAAACCAACGGTCTAATCTATATAAAAACGAGAAGCATGGTTGAGCCGTTAGAGCAAATGAATAAATACATTCAGACAAACAAAATCTAGGGAGTTTTTTTTTATATATTTTATGTGAAAATGACAATAGAAATGATGGTCGTAGTGTGAACGTAGTAAGGTCGTAAGAAGAGCGTGATGAGGACGGCAAGGGCGTGCTAGATTCGTACTATGGTCTTGAACAGCGTGGTGTAAACGTGGTATAGTCGTAGTGGAAGCGTAGTTGGGTCGCGGTGAGAACGTGATGGTCGTAGTAAGGTCGTCATAACGTCGCTGTGAGATCGTAGCGCTGTCTCTCCGAATAGAATCACGCTTTCGCTACGATTGTACAGCGACCTTTGCGATCTTACTACGATCTTAGTGCGCTCTCACTACGCTTCTACTACGACCTAATTTCGCCACGACCGCACCACGATTGTTTTGCACATGTTCAAAGTTGTCCACGCTCTTCACGATCTTGAAGACCTCACCACGACCGTGGTACGACCTTACTGCGACCTACACGATCGTACCACGATCATCAATATTTTCATTTTTTTCACAGATCGTAGTGCGATCGTGGCCTAGTGGGACTAGGGTATAACATCCAAGGTCGTGAATCCGTTCAATATATGGGACTACAAACATCCACCTCAAACTGCAATGGAGCTACATAGACCAAATTGTGAGGAAAGCCAACACATCTAGGGTATCAACAGCCCAGTAGACAGCACTTATGTGGTGATATGAGTTATCATTGATATGATCATAGTTATAAATTAACTGTTTACAACACTTTGAATTTTTGAATTTTTGAATTACTAATGCTTTTCTACCTCAGGAATTGATAACCCTAGCTGTATTTTGGAAAAACTTTAGGAATTTTAGGTCCTCAATGCTCTTCAACTTCGTAGTTTATTTGGCCTCTTTAACTTTTTTTTTATTTGAGCGTCACTGATGAGTCTTTTGTAGTCTGGCGTTATTACAAAATTTTAATCCTGGTATCCATGGTGAGTTAAAGAGATTCCTTTCAATGAAGCATAAAAAATATACCAAACCTACGCCTCTTGAAAACCAATGTACTCTGCAAGACGCTTGTGGGACCCCAGATGGTACCCCGTTTATGCCAGCATCATATGGGATCCGTTCACTGCTAACATTTGCAACATTCATAACATTGAAATTGTACAATGCAGGGCGGCCAGGATTGTTTCTGGAGACTATCGAATCACCAGTGTAACATTCCTTTTAAAACACTTGTAATAACCAACCCTGCATGAACGTAAACCTATCAATAAACTGATAACGATGTAATATTGCAGTTGACCACCTGGTTCCAATAACAACATCTGGCTTAATTCTAACAGCAGCAACCTTTAGAGGACACAACCAACTATGGCACGCGGGAACCACATAAATGAGATAATCACAATTTATCGGGGATAATGATAGATTATCGGTCGACCATTATAGATGTACGGCGTAAAGTATACTTTACGGTTGTAAATGCATTTACGAAATTATCGTCGACAATCTATCATTATCGATCATAAATGCATTAACAGTCGACAATCTATAATAAAGGAACGCGGGAACCATATTATTGGATAATTACAGTTTAACGGGCGATTCGTAAATGCATTTACGCCCTGTTTTCGATAGCAATTCATATGTACCCAATCACAATAGGTTATCGACAATGCTAATTAATTTTGTCCAATCATATCCATCGATTCAAATGACAACGCGTTTAAGTCAAATTGATCGTCTAGCTAGATCTCAACAACCGGCAATTAATAGTATTTTAGAATACTGTTTATCTGTAAAAATTGAGACGAAATTATATTACATGCAAGTTTACAGTTATTAATTATTATACTTATAATAATTTTACCGTGACAAAGTTAATAAGTCATAACTGAATATCCTATAGTCAAAGCGGGACTTTGTGAATATCCGATAGTCATAGTAGTTCCTTGATGGATATCTTATTGTCATAGCAGGTACTTGATGACTATCCTATAGTCATAGCAGTTACTTGATGGATATCCTATTGGCAAAGCATGTTACTTGTTGAATACCCTATATTCAAATAAGGGAATTGGTGAATATCTGATAGTCAAAGAAGATAATGAATATCCTATTATCATATCAGGCACTTGATGAATATCCTATAGTCATAGCAGTTACTTGATGGATATCCTATAGTCAAAGCAGTTCTTGATGAATATCCTATTGCTATATCAGGTAATTGATAAATATCATATACTAACTCAGAGCAGGTACTTGTTGAATATCATATTATCATATCAGGTACTTGATGGATATCCTATTGTCAAAGCATGTACTATATGATATCCTATTGTTATAGCAGTTACCTGTTGAATATCCTATATTCAAATAAGGGAATTGATGAATATCCTATAGTCAAAGCAGGGACTTGGTGAATATCCGATAGTCATAGTAGTTCCTTGATGAATATCCTATTGTCATAGCATGTACTTGATGATTATCCTATAGTCATAGCAGTTACTTGATGGATAACCTATTGTCATAGCATGTATTTGATGAATATCCTTTTGTCATAGAAGTTACTTGTTGAATACCCTATTTTCAAATAATGGAATTGGTGAATATCTGATAGTCATAGAAGATCCTTCATGAATATCCTATTATCATATCAGGTACTTGATGAATATCCTATAGTCATAGCAGTTACTTGATGGATATCCTATTGCCAAAGCATGTACTTAATGAATATCCTATTGTGATAGCAGTTACTTGTTGAATATGCTATATTCAAATAAGGGAATTGATGAATATTCTGTAGTCAAAGCAGGGATTTGGTGAATATCCGATAGTCATTGTAGTTCCTTGATTAATATCCTATTGTCATAGCAGGTACTTGATGACTATCCTATAGTCATAGCAGTTACTTGATGGATATCCTATTGTCAAAGCATGTACTTAATGAATATCCTATTGTGATAGCAGTTACTTGTTGAATATGCTATATTCAAATAAGGGAATTGGTGAATATATGATAGTCATAGAAGATCCTTAATGAATATCCTATTATCATATCAGGTACTTGATGAATATACCATAGTCATAGCAGTTACTTGATGGATATCCTATTGTCAAAGCAAGCATGTACTTAATGAATATCCTTTTGTGATAGCAGTTACTTGTTGAATATGGTATATTCAAAAAAGGAATTCATGAATATCCTGTAGTCAAAGCAGGGATTTGGTGTATATCCTATTGTCATAGCAGTTACTTGTTGAATACCCTATATTCAAATAAGGGAATTGGTGAATATCTGATAGTCATAGAAGATCCTTAATGAATATCCTATAATCATATCAGGTACTTGATGAATATCCTATAGTCATAGCAGTTACTTGATGGATATCCTATTGTCATAGCATGTATTTGATGAATATCCTATTGTCATAGCAGTTTCTTGTTGAATACCCTATATTCAAATAAGGGAATTGGTGAATATATGATAGTCATAGAAGATCCTTAATGAATATCCTATTATCATGTCAGGTACTTGATGAATATACTATAGTCATAGCAGTTACTTGATGGATATCCTTTTGTCAAAGCATGTACTTAATGAATATCCTTTTGTGATAGCAGTTATTTGTTGAATATGCTATATTCAAATAAGGGAATTGATGAATATCCTGTAGTCAAAGCAGGGATTTGGTGAATATCCGATAGTCATTTTAGTACCTTGATGAATATCATATTGTCATAGCAGGTACTTGATGACTATCCTATAGTCATAGCAGTTACTTAATGGATATCCTATTGTCATAGCATGTATTTGATGAATATCCTATTGTCATAGCAGTTACTTGATGAATACCCTATATTCAAATAAGGGAATGGGTGAATATCTGATAGTCATAGAAGATCCTTAATGAATATCCTATAATCATATCAGGTGCTTGATGAATATCCTATAGTCATAGCAGTTCCTTGATGGATAACCTATTGTCATAGCATGTATTTGATGAATATCCTATTGTCATAGCAGTTACTTGTTGAATACCCTATATTCAAATAAGGGAATTGGTGAATATCTGATAGTCAGAGAAGATCCTTAATGAATATCCTATAATCATATCAGGTACTTGATGAATAACCTATAGTCATAGCAGTTACTTGATTGATATCCTATTGTCAAAGCATGTACTTAATGAATATCCTATTGTGATAGCAGTTACTTGTTGAATATACTATATTCAAAAAAGGGAATTGATGAATATCCGATAGTCATAGTAGTTCCTTGATGAATATCCTATTGTCATAGCAGGTTACTTGTTGAATACCCTATTTCAAATAAGGGAATTGGTGAATATATGATAGTCATAGAAGATCCTTAATGATTATCCTATTATCATATCAGGTACTTGATGAATATCCTATAGTCATAGCAGTTACTTGATGGATATCCTATTGTCAATCATGAACTTAATGAATATCCTTTTATGATAGCAGTTACTTGTTGAATATGGTATATTCAAAAAGGGAATTCATGAATATCCTGTAGTCAAAGCAGGGATTTGGTGAATTTTCGATAGTCATTGTAGTTCCTTGATGAATATCCTATAGTCATAGCAGTTAATTGATGGATATCCTATTGTTAAAGCATGTACTTAATGAATATCCTATTGTGATAGCAGTTACTTGTTGAATATGCTATATTCAAATAAGGGAATTGATGAATATCCTTTAGTCAAAGCAGGAACTTGGTGAATATCCGATAGTCATAGTAGTTCCTTGATGAATATCCTATTGTCATAGCAGGTTACTTGTTGAATACCCTATATTCAAATAAGGGAATTGGTGAATATAGTTGATGACTATCCTATAGTCATAGCAGTTACTTGATGGATATCCTATTGTCATAGCATGTATTTGATGAATATCCTATTGTCATAGCATGTATTTGATGTATATCCTATTGTCATAGCAGTTACTTGTTGAATACCCTATATTCAAATAAGGGAATTGGTGAATATCTGATAGTCATAGAAGATCCTTGATGAATATCCTATAATCATATCAGATACTTGATGAATATCCTATAGTCATAGCAGTTACTTGATGGATATCCTATTGTCATAGCATGTATTTGATGAATATCCTATTGTCATAGCAGTTTCTTGTTGAATACCCTATATTCAAATAAGGGAATTGGTGCATATCTGAAAGTCATAGAAGATCCTTAATGAATATCCTATTATCATATCAGGTACTTGATGAATGTCCTATAGTCATAGCAGTTACTTGATGGATATCCTATTGTCAAAGCATGTACTTAATGAATATCCTAATGTGATAGCAGTTACTTGTTGAATATGCTATATTCAAATAAGGGAATTGATGAATATCATTTAGTCAAAGCAGGAACTTGGTGAATATCCGATAGTCATAGTAGTTACTTGATGATTATCCTATTGTCATAGCAGGTTACTTGTTGAATACCTTATCTTCAAATAAGGGAATTGGTGAATATATGATAGTCATAGAAGATCCTTAATGAATATCCTATTATCATATCAGGTACTTGATGAATATCCTATAGTCATAGCAGTTACTTGATGGATATCCTATTGTCAAAGCATGTACTTAATGAATATCCTTTTGTGATAGCAGTTACTTGTTGAATATGCTATATTCAAATAAGGGAATTGATGAATATCCTTTAGTCAAAGCAGGGACTTGATGAATATCCTATAGTCAAAGCAGTTCTTGATGAATATCCTATTGCTATATCAGGTAATTGATAAATATAATATACTTACTCAAAGCAGGTACTTGTTGTATATCATATTATCATATCATGTACTTGATGAATATCATATAGTCATAGCAGTTACTTGATGGATATCCTATTGTCAAAGCATGTACATGATGATATCCTATTGTCATAGCAGTTACCTGTTGAATATCCTATATTCAAAGCAGGGACCTGGTGAATATCCGATAATCATAGTAGTTCCTTGATGAATATCCTATTGTCATAGCAGTTACTTGATGGATATCCTATTGTTATAGCATGTATTTGATGAATATTCTATTGTCATAGCAGTTACTTGTTGAATATTCTATATTCAAATAAGGGAATTGGTGAATATCTGATAGTCATAGAAGTTCCTTGATGGATATCCTATTGTCATAGCAGGTACTTGAAGACTATCCTATAGTCATAGAAGTTACTTGATGGATATTCTTTTGCCAAAACATGTACTTGATGAATATTATATTGTCAAAGCAGTTACTTGATGAATATCCTATAGTCAAAGAAGTTCATGATGAATATCCTATTGCTATATCAGGTAATTGATAAATATCATATACTAACTCAAAGCAGGTACTTGTTGAATATCATATTATCATATCATGTACTTGATGAATATCATATAGTCATAGCAGTTACTTGATGGATACTATTGTCAAAGCAGTTACTTGATGAATATCCTATAGTCAAAGAAGTTCATGATGAATATCCTATTGCTATATCAGGTAATTGATAAATATCATATACTAACTCAAAGCAGTTACTTGTTGAATATCCTATATTCATATAAGGGAATTGATGAATATCCTATTGTCAAAGCAGGGACTTTGTGAATATCCGATCGTCATAGTAGTTCCTTGATGAATATCATATTGTCATAGCAGGTACTTGATGACTATCATACAGTCATAGAAGTTACTTGATGGATATCCTTTTGTCAAAACATGTACTTGATGAATGTTATATTGTCAAAGCAGTTACTTGATGAATATCCTATAGTCAAAGCAGTTCTTGATGAATATCCTATTGCTATATCAGGTAATTGATAAATATCATATACTTACTCAAAGCAGGTACTTGTTGAATATCCTATAGTCATAGCAGTTACTTGATGGATATCCTATTGTCAAAGCATGTACATGATGATATCCTATTGTCATAGCAGTTACCTGTTGAATATCCTATATTCAAATAAGGGAATTGATGAATATCCTATAGTCAAAGCAGAGACTTGGTGAATATCCGATAATCATAGCAGTTCCTTGATGAATATCCTATTGTCATAGCAGTTACTTGATGGATATCCTATTGTTGTAGCATGTATTTGATGAATATCCTATTGTCATAGCAGTTACTTGTTGAATACCCTATATTCAAATAAGGGAATTGGTGAATATCTGATAGTCATAGAAGTTCCTTGATGGATATCATATTGTCATAGCAGGTACTTGAAGACTATCCTATAGTCATAGAAGTTACTTGATGGATATTCTTTTGCCAAAACATGTACTTGATGAATATTATATTGTCAAAGCAGTTACCTGATGAATATCCTATAGTCAAAGAAGTTCATGATGAATATCCTATTGCTATATCAGGTAATTGATAAATATCATATACTAACTCAAAGCAGGTACTTGTTGAATATCATATTATCATATCATGTACTTGATGAATATCATATAGTCATAGCAGTTACTTGATGGATACTATTGTCAAAGCAGTTACTTGATGAATATCCTATAGTCAAAGAAGTTCATGATGAATATCCTATTGCTATATCAGGTAATTGATAAATATCATATACTAACTCAAAGCAGTTACTTGTTGAATATCCTATATTCAAATAAGGGAATTGATGAATATCCTATTGTCAAAGCAGGGACTTTGTGAATATCCGATCGTCATAGTAGTTCCTTGATGAATATCATATTGTCATAGCAGGTACTTGATGACTATCATACAGTCATAGAAGTTACTTGATGGATATCCTTTTGTCAAAACATGTACTTGATGAATGTTATATTGTCAAAGCAGTTACTTGATGAATATCCTATAGTCAAAGCAGTTCTTGATGAATATCCTATTGCTATATCAGGTAATTGATAAATATCATATACTTACTCAAAGCAGGTACTTGTTGAATATCCTATAGTCATAGCAGTTACTTGATGGATATCCTATTGTCAAAGCATGTACATGATGATATCCTATTGTCATAGCAGTTACCTGTTGAATATCCTATATTCAAATAAGGGAATTGATGAATATCCTATAGTCAAAGCAGGGACTTTCGGGTGGTTGTCGCTTTGACATATTCACCATTTCCTTTCTCAATTTTACTTTGTGAATATCCGATCGTCATAGTAGTTCCTTGATGAATTTCCTATTGTCATAGCAGGTACTTGATGACTATCCTATAGTCATAGAAGTTACTTGATGGATATTCTTTTGCCAAAACATGTACTTGATGAATATTATATTGTCAAAGCAGTTACTTGATGAATATCCTATAGTCAAAGAAGTTCATGATAAATATCCTATTGCTATTTCAGGTAATTGATAAATATCATATACTAACTCAAAGCAGGTACTTGCTGAATATCATATTATCATATCATGTACTTGATGAATATCATATAGTCATAGCAGTTACTTGATGGATACTATTGTCAAAGCATGTACTTGATGAATATCCTATTGCCATAGCAGTTACTTGTTGAATATCCTATATTCAAATAAGGGAATTGATGAATATCCTATAGTCAAAGCAGGGACTTTGTGAATATCCGATCGTCATAGTAGTTCCTTGATGAATATCCTATTGTCATAGCAGGTACTTGATGACTATCCTATAGTCATAGCAGTTACTTGATGGATATCATATTGGCAAAGCATATACTTGATGAATATTATATTGTCAAAGTAGGTTACTTGATGAATATCCTATAGTCAAAGCAGTTCATGATGCATATCCTATTGCTATATCAGGTACTTGATAAATATCATATACTCACTCAAAGCAGGTATTTGTTGAATATCATATTGTCATAGGAGTAACTTGACGAATATCATATAGGCAAAGCAGTTGCTTGTTGATTATCATATAGTTATAACAGGTTCTTTTTTAATGTTCTATTGTCATAGCAGTTACTTGATGAATATCTTGCAATCATTGCAGTTACTTAATGAATATCCTATTGTGATAGCAGTTACTTGAGAAATATAATATTGTCATAGCAGGTACTTTATGAATATCCTATTGTCAAAGTAGGTACTTGATGAATATCATACTGTCATAGCAGTTTAATGACGAATATTCTATAGTCAAAGCAGGTACTTGTTGAATAACCTATAGTCATAACATGTACTGGATGGATATCCGATAGTCATAGCAACTACTTGTTGGATATCCTACATTAAAATAAGAAAATTGATGAATATCGTATAGTCGAAGCAGGTACATGATGAATATCCTATAATCATATCAGTTACTTGAAGATATCCTATTGTCATCGCAAATGCTGGATGAATAATCTGCAGTCATAGCAGTTACTTGATGAATATTCTGCAATCATAGCAGTTACTTGATAAAAGTCCTATTAAGATAGTAGTTACTTGAGAAATATCTTTTTGTCATAGTAGGTACTTTATGAATATCCTATTGTCAAAGTAGGTACTTGATGAATATCATACTGTCATAGCAGTTTAATGAAGAATATTCTATAGTCAAAGCAGGTACTTGTTCCACATCATATTGTCATAGCAGTAACTTGATGAATACCCTTTAGTCATAGCAGGTACTGGATGGATATCCTATATTCTTAGCAGCTACTTGTTGGATATCCTACATTCAAATTAGAGAATTGATGCATATCCTTTAGTCAAAGCAGGTGCTTTTTGAATTTCCTACATTCAAATGCGAGAAAGGATGAATATCCTATAGTCATAGCAGTTACTTGATGAATAGCATACTGTCATATCAGTTTAATGAAGATTATTCTATAGTCAAAGCAGGTACTTGTTCAACATCATATTGTCATAGGAGTAACTTGACGAATATCATATAGGTAAGGCAGTTGCTTGTTGATTATCATATAGTTATAACAGGTTCTTTTTTAATGTTCTATTGTCATAGCAGTTACTTGATGAATATCCTGCAATCATTGCAGTTACTTAATGAATATCCTATTGTGATAGCAGTAGATAGCAGATCCATTCAGTGGTTGTCGTTTGTTGCTGTAAAACATATTTGTTTTCATTATTCCGTGCATAAATTGTTTTTACATTTGTCATTTTGGGGCCTTTTATAGCTATGCGGTATGGACTTTGCTCCTTATTGAAGGCCATATGGTAACATACAGTTGTTAATTTCTGTGTCATTTGGTCTATTTTGGAGTTGAATCATTGGCGATCATACTACATCTTCTTAATTTTTTTTTATGAAAGTCTGGTTCTTCTTTTTAGTTATCGAAGAGTCATGCACAAACAACGGGAATATTGGAAAATAACCTTTAATACATATTTTTTTTTTTATTCATTTTTGAAGAATGTAAATGAATTTTCCTTTTTTCTAAATTGCACTCATTAATTCTATATCTATTTAAAAATTTACTGAGAAAAAAGTAATCAAAATTACGGTATATAGCTCTTAGGCAGATTTGAATTTCGGGGGAGGGGGCAAGGATTTTTTTTTCTGGACAAACTTTTTTTTGGCGAAAAGATGAAAACAATTTTTTTCTTTCAATTTTAGAATTACATACAGTGGCAGCTGAGGATGAAACAAACACTTTTTTTTCTCAGGGTCAAAAACAAATATTTTTTTTCTCCAAAACCTGGAAACAAACTTTTTTTCCCAAAAAAAATCCATAGCACCCCCCCCCCCCCCCCCCCCAAAAAAAAAATCAAATGCTACATATTAAAATAGGTCATTTCTATAATTGTAAAAATACTTTATCTGAGTTATCTCCACTAATTTGGCAAAGCTGAAAACAAATTACAGCCGTAAAAATTATAGTAAACATTTACTGAATTCGTTTTTGTTCACTGAGAATATATTCCTAAGACGAGCTCAAGTATGTCAATTAATTCATAGGGCATCATGTGATAGTTGAAATTTCCCAGTGCAATCATTTTGTGTCCAACTGTGTCTTTAAAACATATCAAATGTTGTATCCACTGTCTGCTGTTCTGTAGTCTGTTAGGTCGCGTTTTTTTTTAAACTTTAACCTCCCACTCCGGCAATACCAAATCATAGAGGGGGAGGGCGGTTACCCGGGACAAACTTTTTTTTTGTCAATTCATAAAAATATCGTTATAAGTAACAACTTTCTGTATTCTAAGATCTGCTATGACATCACAACATTGAATTCACCAAGGTACACTTAAGCTTTTATCTATAGATGTCTTATTAAAAATAATAATCACGGAATCTTAAAGTATTTTCTATGTTAAACATAATAATGTCTGAGATATTTTCTTATGCAAAAAATCGTCAGTGGTGGTTACATAGACGTTTGGCACCCGCCTTGGCCAAAAGTCATGCGTTTCGCCAGATTTAGGTCCGATAGAGCAAATTTTGCATCAGATTTGACATGGTTTAGACGATGAAAACCACCACCAATATCAAAAAGTCAGCTTGAGTTTGCTTTGCGGGACAAGTGGAATAACATTCCTCGAGATCACATTAAACGTCCGGGATGATTAATTCCGCGGCGCTGTCGAGATTGCGCTGCACAACAGGGTTGTAACATTTTTTGTTAGGACTGTGATTTGATGATTCGACATTGGATGTTTCGTTTATCTATTGCGCCCGAAAGATGACAATGAAACATTTTTGTTTGATATCGATCTATTGTTAGAATTGTTAATTTTCAAGAACAATTCATTTTGAAAGATCATGATTTCTAATATAAATTTTATTTTTGAAAAACCAAGTGTTGCGTTTTCATTGGCACTCAGTATATATAAATAGAACCATACAAATAGTTAGCAAATACATATAAAAAAAGATGTGATATGATTGCCAATGAGACAATTCTCCACAACAGACCAAAATGACATAGAAATTAACAATTACAGGTCGCCACACAACCTTCAACAATGAGCAAAGCTAATGCAGCATAGTCGGCTATAAAAGGTCTCAAAATGACAATGTGAAACAATTCAAAGGAGAAAAATAACGCTTATTTATGTACAAAAAATAAAGAAAAAACGAATATGTAACGCATAAACAAACGACAACCACTGAATTACAGGCTCCTTATATCATGTTCTCAGATATCATCTCCCAATTAAAAAAAAAATCACGAAAAATTGAACCTATTATGTGTTGCTCTCCTAGCTATAAAATGTATCCAAAATCAAAGATGTGGAACATATTCTATCATAATCATTTGGTAACTAATGCAATTAGTGTCTCTTCCATGCCTGTCTTGAACATAAAAACTAAACTACATATAAAATAATCAATACTCCTAATGCTCCGGTTGGTTGTCATCGTGCAACACAGTTAATAACACATATAGGAAAATCATAGAACTACATTTATCATAAAACACTGTCAAACATTCAAACATACTATCCACACTCATCTGTGTCCACACTTGTTTCTTATGCAAATAAGTTTAAAATTTTCATTTTTTTTAAAGATAATAGAGTAATCAGATATGTAATTTGACCCATGCATATCTTGCGGTTCATCGATTTTCGGTAAAATCAAAGAAAAACCGGCAAGATTAACATTGTTAAATACTTCATTTATTTGTTATTCTGTTTATTTTATTATTTTGAGTTTATGCATTAAATATCAATTTCTAACATAACATGATTTTTTTTTACATTTAATAGTACTCCTTCTTGTCAAGAGTGTCATATTATAAGTTTTTAGTGCACTTAGGAGTCCTAATCAGTGTTAAGACACACTAACTTCATAAAATATTATTATATGAAATGATATATAGATTTCTGAACAAAAGAACAACCCAAATAATTACACACAAAAAAAGAACCATAGAGCATAAATCTTTAAAGATTTCTTGTTTATGAATGTTGAAAATTTGTTTCTTACTGTCAAACAGTCTCGAATTAATTTATTGATTATAAAATTCTTAAAAAAACACTTTTTCCCTGTTATGTCAACGTTTATTGGGGCCAGTTGTTATAGAAATTTAACTTCTGACACCTCTTAGCAATATTACAGGTAAACATGTGATCATCTAGCCACCTGTAATATGCATTTACCTGTAAAAATCAAACCTTTTAGAGAAAAAATACAAATATACATGTATATGATAATAAAAGGTATTTTACTTTGTAAACGATAGAGAAAACAAAACTTTATTTATGTGTGGAACTTTTAAATTTTACAAGAAGCTTCAATATTCGAGGATTGAAAATTGGAAACTATGTTCCTCTTGTGTCCATTCTGTTGCACGAATAGTCCGATGCACTTTACCATCATAGTTAATACAAGGATGTGAAGTCCGAAATTTATTTTTTAAAACACCTGTTGAACATGTTTTAGAAAGGGTAACTTTTGCTTTAAGGAATTAACTTCAAGGAATTAACTTCCAAAGAAAAAAGTTGACCGCCAATCAAAATCGATTTTACAATTGGCTAGCATTTCCGGTTTTATCTAAAATTATCGAATTTACGACTTGTGTTTTAATTCACTTGGTCGAGGTTAACTATCATTGTCGAAACAATTCACCTTGTCGACTGTAAATGCATTATCAAAGAAGTAACTATCATTGTCTGCGCGCGAGTCACATTAATTAGACCATCTATGATGGTCGACCGTAAAGTATACTTTACGCCGTACATCTATAATGGTCGACCGATAATCTATCATTGTCGCCGATAAACTGTGATTATCTATTAATGTGCTTTACGCGTTCCATAACCAACTGCTCCATTTGCACGAACGCAGTTTTAACAGCAATCGTTCTTCCCAGACACCATCCGATCATGGAACCTGCAACCAACTTCTGTAGCATGCATCTCAATCGACGCCTTCAAGTGTGAGTAGCAGAAGACAAAGTGATGTAACGAATTATATTTGCGAGCTTTTAATTTTACATTCTGGTTTTTAACTGCACTATAAATATTTGATTTGTTTTCACATTGCATTAGTTACTTACACAAAATGTAGACCGAACTACAAACGAAAAAAAAGTTCATGCATTATTATTGCATAGAGTTTTATATTTCCACCTCCAAACGTTGTCTTGCTTCGGGGACCATTTTTTTCAAAATCCTTTGTCTGATGCTGCCATGATAATAATTCTTTTTTGATAGATGATTGCATTGTCCCTTGGTCGAGTATCATCATATAATTTTTCAGTTGTCAGTTTTTTTTTCATAAACATTTTAACACATGGGTAAATCAATTAATTTAATTTAAAGTATTTGAAAGGAATATTTAGATTTGGGATTGATTTAAACTTACCTCGATGAATCGATGAATGAACCTAGCAGTGAATATGCAGATTTTTAAATGGTAGTTCTGGTTGCAGATTTGTAATTGATAGTCATTACCATGTTTCAACTAAATTCTAAAAGCTCAATACTTAGGGAGCTACCATTTGATTTTTAGGGGGGGGGCTAGGATGAAAAATGTCCTGCATTTTTTTTAGCTCTAATCTCTGTCCTGCCTTTTTATTTTTCACTCTGTTCGGTCCTGCCTTTATTTTTTAGTTTATCCTGCATTTTTTTTACCTAAATTGTCGCCCTGACTTTTGTTTTTGCAAGTGTCTCATCCTGCCTTTTTTTTACTCAAATGGTAGCTCCCTTATATTGTGTTATGATTGCCAATGAGGCAACTATCAACCAAAATTCAAATGTGAATTTAAGAAAATATAGGCAACTATACATCCTTCAACAACGATAAAAGCCATACCATACGTTCGGCTTCAAAAGGCTGACATGCAATAAATCAATTAAGAAAGGCACAGCCTAATTTATAAAATTACAACTTTTAACCACGCATGGTTTGTGAATGGTTAAGTGCATAATGCAATTGGGCAAAGAAAAACACCTTTATATTAACAATGGTCTTTATTATTGACTATTGTCTATATACTTTAATAATTTGTGACCAGAAAACTTAAGTGTTGGAATAAAATATCTATCACTACACTGGTTTTCTGTAAATAAATCGTATCTAAGTCAAACAAAAACATTATTTCACCTCTAAAGAAAAACAAAAAAGTACAATATATCATTGGTCCTACTACACAATGCAACACATGTAAATTTATATATTTATACTTGAATGGAGGAGGTGTTGCGTTAATGTCAATTAATTCCACATATTATCTTGGTATTAAATTTTTCCACTTTTTCATCCATGCAAACTAAGGTTACAATATTAAATATTAAAGACATTGTTTGCATGTAGTTAAAATATAGTTATTTTAAACGACCTTTGGTGTTTGAGTTATATAAATAAGTTTCATAAATATCATCTTTAAATTGTATAATACTGTGCAGACATGGATGATAATAATACTATTGCAACAGTCACTTCTTGATTAAAATACATAACCACAAAAATCATATATTGTAAAGTAAATGTACTATGCAATTATGTATATAAAAAAAAACAAATATCAAGCATATGTCAGGGAACATTTTATTCATAATTATGTCTAATAATGCCAAAGAAAATACCATTTATTTTTAAATAATGCCAAAAATATACAAATATTGGTTAAATTATGCCAAAGAAATACAATTCGTTAAAATAATGCAAAAGAAAATACAAATTCGTTTAAATAATGCCAAAGGAAATACATATTCCTTTAAATAATGCCAAAGAAAAAACAAAACTTGTTTAAAGCCAAAAACTGTATCAACTCTTTTATATAATGCCAAAGAACATACCCATTTCTATAATATATCATGTATTCAAAGTATATGGTTTAAAATCAATATACCACTTTTATAAAACATGTACAACAAATTAAAGTGGGATGAAGGTCAGATGAATTAAATTGAAAATTGGTATCCCACTATTTTTTAATGGATGTTCAATGTGAACTATTTCATGAACTTTTTACCAATGGTTCCACTAAAATAATATAATATCTAAAACTTCTACATAACATCAAATAAAATTTTAAAAAATACCTAAAATTAAATAATCTAAATAGGAGCAATTCACAAAATATTGCTTTATAATGTTCTGATCTGATATGTGGCTTTTTGTTTTCATAAAAAAAATCAGCTGTCTTGCTATGCTTGGACATGATATGCTTTGCATCCTGAAACAATTGTCTCCTTAAGGTGGTAGACCTTGGTTCAGGGAGATAACTCTTTAAATCAGTTAAGCGTTTGTAAAAGTCAAGTTCATCAATGTATTTTAAGCATTTACCTGAAACAGATTGAAAATAATCTATGTAACCTAGAAGCTTAGAATATGTTTTTGGAAATGGTTGACACAAACGTACTAATGATTTTAAGAGCTATTTCCCTGAACCAAGGTCTACTCCCTTAACATACAAACATGTACTATATATATACAATGTAGTTATATACCACGATTGATTGTTGGTTGTTTAACGTCCAGTGGCAAATATTTCATGCATGTTTGGGACGATTAATTAATGACTAGATAAGTATCACATATTCGTTGATTAATATACTTGAATTGTGTAAGCAATTGACATAAAAAATGTCAGCAATTTAAATTATGCACTATAAACAGCTCTATAGACACAATAGTTGGACTCTAACGGTACGTTTTAGTTGTGTACCAAGTAACAGTTTCAACAATTGACACTGATAATAAAATTAGAAAATTCATTAAAGAATATTTTACATCTTGAAATTATGCGCCTGGTCCCTGAAAATCTGATTTTTTAAAATTTCTTCTGAATATGTTAAATATATGTGAATGCTGTCAAAGTGATATGGTAATTTTCTCTACACCCTTCAGAACCTTATAATGCTGTTATTATTTCACAAATTGATAAAATATGACAGTATCTAAAAAAAAAATTGACAACCAGATTTGTATATCAAAATAAGAAACACAACCAACGTTCACACTAAACTCAGTCTATGCTACCATAAAATGTCAGTATGTTTACTTTTTCTTCCAAATTCTTCTCATCATTACAGCATTTACAGAAACATCCTGAAATATAATAAAAGAAATGTTAATGAGGCCCCTCATGGGGGGGTCCTAGTAATCACATAATCACCATTTTTTTGCCAATATAATCACATAATCATTAAATATTTGCTTATCTTTAGTAATCAAATAATCATAAACTAAAAATACAGTCCTAGGTAATCAAATAATCATGACATATTTGGCTTAATAATCAAATAATCATTAAAAAAACGGCCAAGTAATCACATAATCAAAAACCCCATGAGGGCCCTCGTTAATAGACTTAGTAATGTCATGGATGGATACTGCATATCCTTTCGTTCTCTATTATATTTACTAGTTTAAACATCCATTTCTTGTGGTGCCTTATGTGTATACTCAACAAATAACTATTATGACATGGAGCTTGTTTGAATGTTGGTGATTAACGCCACTGTTAAGCTCCACTTTGCAGGCCATTTTATAGCAGCCAGTTTTATTATTGGAGGAAGCCGCAGTTCCCGGAGAAAAAAATAACTGACCTTCAATAGAAAAACAGTCAATCCAAGTCAATTAAGATTTGAGTCGATTGCACCCGTACGAAAGGGATTAGAACTCACAACCTCAGAGGTGACTGGTTAGTGATTACAGTAGCACCGAACTACATAGGCCACCGAGGCCCCTAGTGAGCTTGGTGAAATCGATTAAATGACAAATACGTTTTAGAAGGTACCATCTATTCAATTTGGGCATACTTTTTTTCCATTTTCAATATGCAGGATAAACTTTAAATTTTACATATGTCATGTTTTTTCTTTGACATAAAGTCTGAATAAAAATAAAATCAAGATATATAGAAAACTATAATAAGTAATGTGACATTACAACTTACAACTGTATTGACATCAGAACCATCAAAAATTCTGCCACAACTGATTGAGTATAAACTCAGTATCCGACCAGAAAGGAAAAACATATCCCCATACACACTTACATAGTCCACTGATCATTAGATACCACCGTACAATAGGATCCAATCGTGTTACAGACAAGATCAGACAATATGTAATTTACCATTAAAGCAATACCATTTATAATGAAGCACTGATGTAATAAACATAACCTACCATTATTAATTGATCACCCTCTATCCGTCTTTCTACACGCGTTGCTTTAGCCTTTGATCCTTCTGTTGGCTTAGCAGTTGTAATCAATTTGCCGTCTTCCCATTTGACAGTAGCCTTAAAA
The DNA here is from genome assembly GCF_963676685.1 of Mytilus edulis. Taxonomy (NCBI): domain Eukaryota; kingdom Metazoa; phylum Mollusca; class Bivalvia; order Mytilida; family Mytilidae; genus Mytilus; species Mytilus edulis. Next base: position 56,720,584 of record NC_092349.1, on the reverse strand, counting down.
TGAAAACAAAAATATTATGATATATGACGTTTCATCTAGACAACTTTAAAAGGTATTAGATGAAAGCAGTGATACTGGAAACGCGTAGTGCTAAAGGGGGATTACGGATATTACTTGGACAAGAATTAAAGAAAACCCGCATGCAATAACAACAGCGGCATTAATAGTACTCTACAACAGGAAAAGGCAAAATGACATCTATAGCTATAAATAAAAAAAGCCTAGGCGACATTACATTTGAAACACCAAATAGTTGCGACCAATCAAACTGATCAGTTTCAAAAGCATGTTTAGGGAGTCTGGTATATCTCTGATAATGATACTCGAGACCGAATTGAAATGAAATTTCCATCTTGTAGGCTCGAAACTAAAACTGTTTGGAAACCCTTATACTAGTACATATATAAAAGCAAGGCTATGTGCATTTAAATCACTGATACACGGAGCTTTTGACAGTGTCTCACCAACGAAGATTTTATATTAACTCATTCGCCCCCAAGACATTTTTGGAAAATCAGGCATTTTCGAAAATTTGCAAACATATGCAAATTATATGCAAATGAGCAAACTCCTGATGCTGTAACTGATGCTCATCTATTAAACTACTTATTGGGATTTGGGGGCGGATGGCATGAGTGGGGGGTGGGGTGGGAGGTGGAATTTTTTCTCGTGGGTTTGAACCCACCCCCAGTGAACAAGAGTGCACACGCTGAAATGTCTCGCCTTCTATACTAATCATTGATATTATGTTGATAGTCCTAAGTATAAAGCTAAGCTTTATTACAACTGTCACATAAACTTAACAATAACCAAGATAACTAAACAAAGACCAATGAACCTTGAAAAAGAGGTCCAGGTCAGATGAACCATGCCAGGCAGACAGGTACAGCTAACAATGCTTCTATACAACATATATAGTTGACACATTACTTATTATAGTTTAAGAAAAATTGACCAAAACACAAAAACTTTTTTTTCTCGTGGGTTTGAACCCACCCCCAGTGAACAAGAGTGCACACGCTGAAATGTCTCGCCTTCTATACTAATCATTGATATTATGTTGATAGTCCTAAGTATAAAGCTAAGCTTTATTACAACTGTCACATAAACTTAACAATAACCAAGATAACTAAACAAAGACCAATGAACCTTGAAAAAGAGGTCCAGGTCAGATGAACCATGCCAGGCAGACAGGTACAGCTAACAATGCTTCTATACAACATATATAGTTGACACATTACTTATAGTTTAAGAAAAATTGACCAAAACACAAAAACTTAACACTGTGCAATGAACCATGAAAATGAGGTCACGGTTAAATAAAACCTGCTCGACTGACATAAAGATCATAAAATATTTCCATACACCAAATATAGTTGACCTATGGCATATAGCATTAGATAAAAAGACCAAAACTCAAAAACTTAACTTTGACCACTGAACCATGAAAATGAGGTCAAGGTCACATGACATCTGCCCGCTAGACATGTACACTTAATCATTCCATACAACAAATATAGTAGACCTATTGCATATGGTATGAGAAAAACAGACCAAAACACAAAAATTTAACTATAACCACTGAACCATGAAAATGAGGTCAAGGTCAGATGACACCTGCCAGTTGGACATGTACACCTTACAGTCCTTCCATGCACCGAATATACTAGCCCTATTGCTTATAGTATCTGAGATATGGACTTGACCACCAAAACTTAACCTTGTTCACTGATCCATGAAATGAGGTCGAGGTCAAGTGAAAACTGTCTGACAGACACGAGGACCTTGCAAGGTACGCACATATCAAATATAGTTATCCTATTACTTATAATAAGAGAGAATTCAACATTACAAAAAATTTGAACTTTTTTTTCAAGTGGTCACTGAACCATGAAAATGAGGTCAAGGACATTGGACATGTGACTGACGGAAACTTCGTAACATGAAGCATCTATATACAAAGTATGAAGCATCCAGGTCTTCCACCTTCTAAAATATAAAGCTTTTAAGAAGTGAGCTAACGCCGCCGCCGTAGCCGCCGCCGCCGGATCACTATCCCTATGTCCAGCTTTCTGCAACAAAAGTTGCAGGCTCGACAAAAATGGTAATTTTCCGTCTATTTTCTGATTTCAAAACGACCTTGAGAGTTGAACACTGACACGACTGTGTTTTTTTGTCATTCAAGTATTACCCTATAGTTACAGTAGTCCATTCATGCTAGCTGGGAGTATATTGGACTTCAGTGTCTTGCTTGGGAATTATTATTGTCAAGTCAGGTCTGCCTAAATGTCCGTTTTTACGGATTTTTGGCAAAACGGTGACCTAGATTTTACAGACTAGATTCCTATTGGCCATATTATACCTCGTTGTGTTCCTATACCACCTATACATGCATATATGATAATAGTTTTTACCAACAGTCACTTCCAGTTACGTAGTGGCCATCAAAAGATGCCCACCCCCACCTGATTTTGGCTACTTTTCATGTTTTTCCGATTTTGAACTCTTAAACGGCTTTCAAAGTGTCATATTTTCACGAACAGACATCTGAGAAGAGTTGATGGACCATGAAATGCTTGGTTGAAGTCCCTGCTATCATGACAGTTCAGCTGGGGCAGTTCAAAAAAAGTATGGAGGGTCATACGGGCCATCAAAGAATGGTTGTCGCCATCACGCCTACAGGCGGGATTGGGGGTTGAAGGGTTAAAACAGTATGTAGCAATGACGTTTAAAAAAAACGTTGACTTACTCTGAGAAGATTTTGCTGAGGAATATTTATCTGGAATTTGTCACAGACATTTATCAAAACACATAAAGGGCCTGATTGGTCAGTTTGTAGAGCTAGGATTGGTATAACTAATTTCGTGAAAGCGTTTTCATCCCAGAACTGCTTGAGCCGTCACTTGAAAAAAGCATGATGGAAAAACTAATCACGTACACCCATAATATCCTAGTATTGTGCATGCAGTTTGACATCGACAAAATGGTCGAGGGGAGATTATGATGGATGATAGAAGGAACCATTTTTTGTTTTAGTCACAGGCACTTGTCTCAGAAAAAAATTCCAATATATGTTATATCAAGGTATATATAGGATAACAAAATTCTGAGACAAGTACCTGTGGTTTTAGTACTGGGAATGACCCTATATGAACCAAGTGGATAAGTACTATATATATAAGTTAGAAATGCAAGAAAATCCGAGCCAGGTATAAATTTATATAACACCTTCGAAAACGGTATTGTAACTTAGACGCTAAGTAATATTTAAAGGAGTAAGAAGTTGCATGTTCTGAAAATATTTTTATTCGTTGATATAAGAAAACAAATGGTTTTAACCCTTCATTGAAAAAATATGAGATAACGAGGGCCACTGGAATTTGTCTCTATTTAAAATTTCAGTATGATATACATGATCTAAGAAAAGGTCGAAAATTTGAGATGAAATATATATATATGACAATAAAAAAAAGAAGATGTGGTATGATTGCCAATGAGACAACTATCCACAAAAGACCAAAATGACACAGACATTACAACTAAAGGTCACCGTACGGCCTTCAACAATGAGAAAAGCCCATACCGCATAGTAAGCTATAATAGGCCCCGATAAGACAATGTAAAACAATTCAAATGAGAAAACTAACGGCCTTATTTATGTAAAAAAATGAACGAAAAACAAATATGTAACACATAAACAAACGACAACCACTGAATTACAGGCTCCTGACTTGGGACAGGCTCATACATAAATTATGTGGCTGGGTTAAACATATTAGCGGGATCCCAACCCTCCCTAACTGGGACAGTGGTATAACAGTATAACATAAGAACGAACTATGAAAATTGGTAAAGGTTGTTGAATGAATAATGAATATATAAAACCATTGAAAACAAGAGAAATCGAATAGTACATGTTACTGCTGAAACTAATTAATTGTCTATTCCCTCTCACTCATAAATCGTAAATGTATAAAATATTTGTCAAAATTAATTATTTTTTCTCTCCGAAAAATACCGCTAATCCTGATAGTGCTATGTGCATTTCTGTCAAAATAATATGATAGGGTGTGATCAGGAATGCATTTTTGATATTCCAAAATATGTGAACAGGGTAGTAGTGTAAAGGATGTCTCAGATGGTCACCCCTACCATGAACAGATTTGAGTCCCTTCCCCCACTACCAGTTACAATAAATAAACACGCAGACACAACACTCAACATCACCTAATCGGACAACCCATTTAAAAAATTGAGCTTAAAAGAACAGTGGACTCAGTTACCCGGCTAGAAATATAGATTCGAGTTCGAATTGTTTAAAAGTTCACATTTTTTTTATGACCTTACGATGTTTCAATCTATACATGTTCATTGGATAAGAATCTAGTAAACAGTTATTCAAGTAAGAGTTTCTAAACAAGAGTATAGTGATGATGAACACGGTTTTCCTATGTTTAGATCTGCCCGTTCGTGATGAGGGTAAATCAAGAAAAGTGGTTAGTCGAACCTGAGACTGCTATAACACATAATCTCAGGTCGAACGATCACAATTTATAAAGGTTATTTTTCATTAAAAATCCTATGCAAGTGATTAGTATACCATAGTTATTATGAGTTACATATTTAAACAAACGAATCCGAAGCATTTATTCTATAAGATTTAACGACCGTCATATCTTCAATTTTAATGGGATATAATTACACAATGTATGCACATATTTAGTGTTAAATGTATAATCTTGAAATTGGATATAATACATTCAAGTATGGTGTTTATTTTGTCTACCTTTGTTTAATTCGACATATAAAACCTGACTGTAGAATTATGCATAACGATCTCAAGGAACTCACATACTGATTCTGATGCTTTCAAATTAAAAAAAAAGTATAATAGTATTTGACTATGTTGATTTATATTATATTTGTTAAACATGTAAGGTTCTCAGTGAGTTTATTGGGACTCATCTATATTTTATATTACAAAAATAAGAAATGAAGGTCAAAATGAATGCCACACACATACATTATATGTTATATGGCACTTGGTATAAACAAAAGAGGTATATAGTGACTATAATAGTGCAGTAAATTCAATGATTTAAAGTTCAGTGAATGAAAAGAAAAAAAAAGGTTCAGGATAGGTATAAAGATTACTGCATTGGATTATTGCCAGAATAATTCATGTTTTAATGATGGTAATTTAAACGTCATGTACTGGTATCATACACTATTCATTTAAAATTTTCCCAATAGATGCATATTTTCATGTCCTTAATGTCCCTAGTTAAAAATGACCATGTCATGTACATGTTATATTATATTGGGAAAATTCCTTTAAATAGAAACAAGAACATATATATGTCCATAGTACATTGATGCCCTACATGCCCTACTAGCAGTTTTATTTTCTATATATGTTAAATGGACTTTGAAGTTAGAGTCAACTCAACACTTAAATTTGACATTAGAATTACAAGAATCACGTTATAAGTATCATGTGTATCAAGTTTCAAGTTGATTGGACTTCACCTTCATCAAAACCTACCTTGACCAAAAACTTTAACCTGAGGCAGGACAGGACAAACAGATGGAATAACAGACGAAAATCATAATACCCCAATGTTTTTTACAGATATAAACTAATCTTTCAATATTTTATTAAAATATAGATGTTTTTTTTCAAATACTTGCATCTTATTGAAATTTTGCAGGGACTTTTGTTGCCTTGGACTAGGAAACAATATTTACTGTTACATTTACCTTCATTGGGTTGTCCTGGGGATCATTTGACTCCACCTCTTCGCCTAATTTAAATGAGGTGTCTGAGTCCTTGGGTCCTTTTGTGATAATTCTAACCTGGTCACCTTCAACACTTATTATCATTGTTGAACTAGCTGCTGCGGCTATCTTCCGTAAAACAAAGTTTACACCTATATTATTGAAAGTACAAAAAGTAAAATTTACTACAAGTTTTAATCTATTCTTTATATTTTAGCCCTTTATTCTCTATTCTGTAAACCTCCACCCGAACCCTCCTTAATCAAAATCAATCCTGCCTATCAGTATTGGCCTGGTTCATATGTGAGGGGGAGGACAGGGGGGTAACATTCTCCCTTCTCCCACCCCTCTTCTCCTTTCTCCCATTAGAATAAAACATCTCCTTTTGGGATATTTTTTCTTGAAATATTAGATCATTTTTTAAAAGGAGAGGTATTTTATTTTTTCTCCTTTCTCCAACTTTTTCTCCTTTCTCCCAGCCTTCCTCTCCTTTCTCCCACCCCTTTCTCCTTTCTCCTACCCCCTTTCTCCCTGTCTCCCTTACCCCTGTCCTCCCCCTCATATGTCAATGCTCAGTATGCATGCAACTGGTATTGGAGTTCTTAATCGTCATCTTCTTCTTCTGGAAGTCCACCCTATCTGCAGGGTCACCGCATTTAAAAGTTTTGTTTATTTTTAAAATTGCGTTATTTAAAATTCTATCTACTGGTTAAAATTTAAAATAATATTAACAGAGTTAGAATAGGATAAAACTAAAAATTAGTTAAAAACAGGAACTTGTATGTACACTATACATTTAAAATTATAAAATGAATAAAAGTAATATCTTATCAGTTGTTTAAATTCTCTTAGCAAAGGAAAGTGAAAGGAACTACTAATCTGTACTAGTAATAGGTTAAATTTATGGACTAGTATGGTTTCTTAATAAGTTTAAATATATATGTAATTAAAAGATAAAATGGTAAGGGATACCAATAAAAAAAGAAACTTGTAAAAACTAGTTTTAAGTAAAACAGTAGAGTTTGTCACTAGAATTTGGGTCTATAAGATTATTTACAGGGGTAATTAATTCATATGCTCTAGTTATGGTTTAACTATGAATTACTTAGCTACATCACCTAGTATTAATAGAAACTGGAAGATACAGGAAAATTCCCAGAGATTTAAGACTATGTACACATTGTGATGTACTAGATGATGAGTTTCATTTCTTTTTTAAATGTAAAATAAATGAACAATTAAGAAAAGAATTTTTAAATGAAAATAAATATAATAACTTAAATGATATAGATAAATTAAAACATATTCTCAATCCTGAAACAAAACAGGACACTTGCAAATTAGGCTCCTTTTTAAAAAAGTCACTAAGACTGAGGGCAGGGAGTCCTTGATATAATTTGAATCTCTTATATATATATATATATATTGATTTAAAAAAAAAGACAAATTATAGTTCAAAGTGTGTCCATTGTTTATTTTCATTGTTTTATGTAAACTGTATATTATGTATAATGTTTTAAGCCATTGGTCCATATGGGCGTAAAGTGCTTTTCAATAAATAAAAAATAAATTAATTAAGTATATAGACAAAGTAGTATAATACTTGTTATATGTTACATTCCCACGACTGACAGCCACTTGTAGTTTAAGCTTAGAACTCAACTGATTGTTCATTTGTTTTCCAAAAGTTGGGTTCTTTTAGCATGCAATGCATAGATCCAGTCTTTGCAGATTCGTTCTAAGTCTCTCTGCTGAGGCACAGTTATAAGGTCGTTTTATTAATCGCATCTCATTTATATAGGATATATATGAGCATAGATTATACAAGAAAAGTTCATCACTTTATTTTTCTAATGCATGTTTTGAATTTTTGAATATTTATGCAAACAAAGAAAAAACATGGATACAACATATCGTACCACGTTCCAGATTATGACCCCCAAAAAAAACCTACCACGTACTAGATATTAACCTCACTCTTGTGAACTTAAATTACGTACCTATTTCTTTCAGATAATCATCCAAATTTTCATTTTTTACCAATATCCAAGTTCCTGCAATAGACGATCCAATTTCTGCGAGGGCCATGATGATGATCTCAGTTAGGTTTACGTTGCGGGTTCAATGTTCACACGTGACAAAAATGTAAATATTGATTTTATAGGTGTCTGAGCAAATAAATCCTGGTTTTCTTTACCTCGGGCAAAATATTAATACAAGTACACGTATTTCCGTATGACCGTTACACGATATTAAATGCAAATTGTCATGTACATTGAACTTGTATTGAATGTCCAGAATATATTTACAACCAAGCTGGTATACTTAAATAATTTTATAAAAAATTAAAATATTGCATGAGTATTAATTTTTCATGATATATCATGTATATATTTTTGTTTAATATTTTGTGCATGTGCATTGTCAATGTATTCGTGCACTAATAATATGTAACTTAAAATCAGGAAGTTGTGTCTTATTCACAAAGCCTAAGGTAATGACAGGTGTGAACGTAATGATTGCATCAATAACAAGTAGAAGAAACCAGTGGTGAAATCAGTACAAGTTTATACTCTTTATAAGGATGTGAAAATTAAAAAAAAAGGATAAAGATAGTCAGTGATTCAAAACTAGTGTGACATTTTCCGTTAGGCTGCACCTGATTCTCTTTAAATCGCAAGCAGAATCATTTTCAAATCTTTTAAGTTTTTTTCTAAAACATTCATTGTTAGATGTTTAAAAAATAATATCTTTTTTCTTATTTATTTTATTTGCGAAACAAACAAAAACAAATTTTGGTCAAAGCAAAAAAAATCGAGAAAGCTAACATAATAAAAACTAATAGTGCATGTATATATATCAGTCGACTTTGACATATTTTTCGCCGTTTTGCTGCTTTTTTTTGAAAAAATGCATAATAACTATTATTCTGAGAAATATATTACAAAAAGCAAAAACATAAAAGTACTGATTGTCCTTTCATAATAAGTTTCGCCTGACCACGAGAAATAGGATAATAAAGTAATGATGAAAGTGATGCTATATATAAGTAAAGGCAACAGTAGTATACCGCTGTTCAAACTCATAAATCCATGGACAAACAAGAATGTGTCCTCAGTACACGAATGCCCCACTCACACTATCATTTTCTATGTTCAGTGGACCGTGAAATTCGGATAAAATCTCTAATTTGGCATTAAAATTAGAAAGATCATATCATAAGGAACATGTGCACCAAGTTTGAAGTCAATTGGACTTCAACTTCATCAAAAACTACCTTGACCAAAAACTTAAACCTGAAGCGGGACAGACGGACAGACGGACGGACGAACGGACGAATGGACGAATGGACGAACGGACGAACGGACGCACAGACCAGAAAACATAATGCCCCTCTACTATCGTAGGTGGGACGTAAAAACAAAATCGGGGCAACAAACCAAAACTGAGGGAAACTAATAAATATAAGAGGAGAACAACGACACAACACTACAATGTAACACACACAGAAACGAACCAAGCATCAGACAAAATCCCACGAGAATAACAAATATTGTTTACCTTAGCCCTGTTCAACCGTTTAAGGTAAAACAGGATAAATTTGACCTCACTTCTGTTACCATTTCATTGATGTCTTTGTCACTTACTTCGTTTACACATGTGTCCTACTGTAAGATGTTTAATTATTATAATAGGCCAGCTCTCGCAGCATACGATAGTTGAAGATATACATTTGAAGATGGTTTGACGCCAGCTAGCAAACTAGTCTACCCCGGCACATTCTGTATAGAGATTCCTGATGGGTTATTTTCGTTCTTCGTGATCGGCGCATTTTCGCTATCGTCATCCGTTTTTCTACAGATTTTTTTTTTATATTTCGTGATTCGTTATCATGGAAATTTATTTTCTGTAAATCGTGATTGACAAAAAAAAAAAACCTCGTAAATCGTGATGAGACACCCCCCCCCCCCCCAAATCAGGCCCCTCTGTAAAGGCCTGTCCCAAGTCCGGATCCTGTAATTCAGTGGTTGTCGTTTGCTGCTGTATATCATATTTGTTTTTTCGATATTTCTTCCTTACACAAATGAGGTTATAAGCTTTCTCGTTTGAAATTATTCTACACTCTTTCATTTTGGTGCATTTTAGAACTGACTATATGTAGTATGGGTTTTCTCATTGTTGAAGGCCGCACCGTTTGCCTATAATTGTTAATTTCTATGTCATTTGATCTCATGTGGAGAGTTGTCTCGTTAGCTAATCACACCACATATTCATTCCCTATTTGTGTCATGTTTATATTCAAGTCAAGCGGATTATATTTCAAAAATACAATTTAATTTCAGCGTCTGTTATGATAATTGTTCATATTGTTCATGTTTATATTTTTGGTTTAGTGTACGCTATTTTTTTTTGAATGACAGTAAGGCAGTGGCGGATCAGCCATTTTAAAAAGGGGGGATTCCCAACCCAGAGTAAAGGGGGGGGGGGGGGGGGTTCCAACTTTATGCTCCCATTCAAATGCATTGATCGGCCAAAAAAAAGGGGGGTTCAACCCCCGGACCCCCCCCCCCCCTGGATCCGCCACTGGTAAGGGATCCATCTTTTGGTAAAGTTATTTAATCATTTGAATTTCTGCTGTCGGAAGAAAGGCCGTCCATTTGATTGAATAGCTAGCTTAGAGTACTTGTTAAGGGACGACATCAAAAAATCAATGAAGGATAAAACAAACTTAATTCAAATAGTTTGGGGGGGGGGGATCAAAATTGTTTTGTTTAATTGACATCAATTTTATATATATCCTTATTGGTTAATCAATTTTTCCCAAATTAAGTTAAGAGAGGAGTAACTCAGTTGGGGGGTCAGAGAAAAAAACTATATGAATTAAGTTTTTTTTTATCCTACATTGAACTTTTGATGTCGCCCCTAACAAACTGTTAAACGGTTGGTAAATGAGAAATTTCGTACAAAGACATCAACAAAAAATACATGTCTTTAGAGACAAAAACAAAAAAACAGAATTTCGAATGAGAGAATTAAAATGACAAGACTACATTTAAATTTCGCCTTATTTTGAGTACATTCTAAAAAAAATTAAGATATATTTTGTATTCTTTAATGGGGGTGCTATATCTCTGAAAATTCAAATGCTACTTCACGTACGCGTTATATCAATTGTTCGAAATTGCAATTCAATTAGTTTTTTAAAAACGTATACAAAATACGTTAACTTTGCGTATTAGATAGATTTTAGCACATTTTTTGGTCACTTTGAGGTTTTATCTTTTTATACTGTGGCATTCCTGACGTGAAAATCAGTGTGTGCCAAAAACAAAAAAAATATAACATAATTGCCGATGTGAAAACTATCCACCGTATACCAATTGCAAAAGACGAGCATGTAAAAACGTACACTGCATGGTCACCATACGGCCTTCAACAATGAGCAAAATTCAAACCACATAACAAACTTAAACGAAACCGGACGGCATTTAAAAAAAAAACATTTCAAGAGAGAAAACCAAAAACCTGATTTATTTTATAAACAACAAAGAAAAAATTATCATTATTTTTTTTTTTTTTTTTAATTTAAACATATTTATTTATAGTGGATTGGGAAACAAGTTTTGCAACTTATAGTAATCCCTTTCCACTTTGAGGGTGCGAGTGCTGCCTTGTAGCGGCATTAGCCTACCCTTTTTCGAAATCTACAAGGGTGTCTTTAACGTGCAAGAGATATGGCTCTCTCTTAACACGGGTCAGCCATATATCGTCCCCTTCCTACGGACTATCATCGTTTCCTCAAGACCATACTCGCAGAACGTGTCAAGGGAGAGCCGAAAATTGAGTTCCTGAAATTTTCATCCCAAACGGGAATCGAACCAGGAACCTTTGTGTTAGTAGTCCGATGCAATAACCACTACACCACGGCTCTCTTAAATTATCATTATACAGGGTCCAACGACAACCAATGGGTGGCATGCAGCTGGCTCCTGACCTTTGGATAGACACACAAAGGATGCATGGTGTTAATCAAGTTTTTGAGCACTAGATCACTCCCGGCTTGGACAGCAGTGTAAAAGCACAACTTTCGAACAAGTTGTATTTAAAAGTTGGAAAAAGGGCTTGAATAAAGGATACAGTAGCCGTATACCGCTGTTCAAAATTCATAAATCGATGGAGAAGAAAACAAATTCGGGTTACAAACTAAAACAGAGGGAGACACAACAGAAACACAACACTAAAATGCAACACACACAGAAACGAACTAATATAACAATGGCCATTTTCCTGACTTGGTACAGGACATTTTAAGAAAGAAATGGTGGATTGAACCTGGTTTTGTGGTTAGCTAAACCTCCCGCTTTTATGGTAATGTCAAATATTACATTAAAATGACACATTACATCGTTACTCTGCATTAGAAAAAAAAACAAGCTCCGCCACATTCTGTATGTATGTGCCTGTCCCAAGTCAGGAGCATGTAATTCAGTGGTTGTCGTTTGTTGCTGTGCTACATATTTGCTTTTCGTTCATTTTTTTGTGTACATTAATTAGGCCGTCAGTTTTTTCGTTTGAATTGTTATACATTTGTGATTTGGGGGTCTTTTATAGCTAACTAAGTATTATGCGCATTTCTCATTGTTGAGAGTCGTACAGTGACCTATAGCTGTTAATGTCTGTGTCATTTGGTCTCTTGTGGAGAGTTAATTGTCTCATTGGAAATCATAGATTAGCTCATATTCTTTTTTGTATCTATTAAATATCAGTTTTAAAATTCCTGGCACATTAAATCAGTACTCAGCATTAGAAAAAATAACACGCTCTATTAAATATCAGTTGGAAAGGGCATGACACATTATATCGGTCCTCATGCAGCATGCATTAAAAAAGATAAAAGAAAGACAAAGGACCCAATTAACCGATCTTAGAGCTAGTTAAAACACCATTTCAACTAATAAATAAATTATAACGTTTTCTAGACTAAAACTCAAGATAGTATATCGTTGTTGAAGTCAGTGTTGATGTTACATAGCAAATTGTTTTTTGTTGTAAATATTGCATCGTTTTGACACCAGTGCCCAACACGAAGAAACTCGAAACGTTAATATTCACTTCAATAGAATTTTAATTTTTGTTATAAGAATAATTCTTATTCTTGTTTAAAAATTTCAACAATTACCCAAAAGTTGACAAAAGTATACTGCAGTTTTGCTGCAAACTTTGAACCATCATGTAAACTTTTTTATAGACTTGACCGTGACACAACACATCAACTTTTCATTAATAATTCAGTATTAAAAGTAATTAATAAGATATAATTCTCTAAAAAAAAATGACAAAGAGTATGAAATTAAGCAGTCACGGAACTGCTCAATTCTGACACAAGGCCGTACGATGACCAATCGGAGCTTTTTCTACACCATTTATGATTTGTTCATTGGCAAATATACCACACCTTTCTTTCTATATATATATATATAAAAAAAATGGAACATCATAGGAGTCACAACACTACTGGGTGAATCAGGGTAGATAATTCATTCTCAGCTAAATAAAGGTCTTATGACTAATAAAAATGCTACTTGAATACTTCCATTCGATAGCTTTACTGTCGTTTTTACAATAATGTTGTTTCTACGATTATTCAATAATGTTGTTTCTACGATTATTCAATAAATGTAAAAACTAGTAAAATGTTGTATTTATTTATCAAAGAAATGCGCATTTACACCCTATGAATTAGTAAAATTTATGTATTTACTAATATTAAGAAGTGCGCATAATACCCTTAAGAGTCGAAGGCATTTACTTTATATGTATACTATCAGTATGATTCATTAGTACGTAGGTTTTTTTTTACCATAACTGTAAAATGAAGCATCGGGATTTCCCGTGATTGGACAAATATCTCAATAAATATAGATTAACTTTACGAATTCCAATGTCACTACGAATGCGGACGGAATAACACGTGATAACAGATATTTGAGATAAAGATAAAATTTGATAAAAGTTGTTTATAGACGTCCATTTATTTAATTTTAGTTATTATGGTTAGAAAGAAATGAAATGAAACTTTTTGCCTTTTTGTCTGTCTTGACATCAACATGTTTATGTGGTAAGTCTTTTATGTACATATAGAAAATATACATAAAACACACACGGAAAACTGTGACACACACGATAAACAGGTGGAAAATGGCAGTATAGGTTCGGACACAAGGAGTGGGATTTGAAATAAGCGCCATGTTTGTCTAGGGTGACCTATTATGCCCGTTACTATTGCTAAATAAATGTAGATTTTTGACTCATCTAGCGTAACGTTAAACTTAAATCATAAAAATATATAAATTATATGAAAAGAAAAATGTTGCTGCTTGAACGACTTGAGCAGCAGTGATAAAGCCTAAATGCGTTTTAAATGAATATGGTAAACAAACAATGATCAACGATAAAGTACCTTCATCTTTACTGATGGCTTAACAGAAATTCAAATATGCAAGATATTCTCCCTTTCGTCTTTCATTAGGGGCATGATTTAGTCTTTTTTTGATATAAATAAAGTATAAAATTGAGAATGGAAATGGGGAATGTGTCAAAGAGACAACAACCCGACCAAATAAAAAACAACAGCAGAGGGTCACCAACAGGTCTTCAATGTAGCGAGAAATTCCCGCACCCGGAGGCGTCCTTCAGCTGGCCCCTAAACAAATATATACTAGCCCAGTGATTATGAACGCCATACTAATTTCCAAATTGTACACAAGAAACTAAAATTAAAATAATACAAGACTAACAAAGGCCAGAGGCTCCTGACTTGGGACAGGCGCAAAAATGCGGCGGGGTTAAACATGTTTGTGAGATCTCAACCCTCCCCTATACCTCTAACCAATGTAGAAAAGTAAACGTATAACAATACGCACATTAAAATTCAGTTCAAGAGTGTTTGGTTAAAGATTTTTTTAAAGTTGACATATAATTTGTTTCGCAAGGGAAAAAGAAGTGAACACACATATAACTTTGTTTTCATTGAATTTTTAATAAAAAAAAGAAATTCAAAACCGAGTTTTAGTTTAAAAAAAATTTTATGTTTTAAAAAATAATTGATTGCATATGTTTTTGTTTTTTACTGTTTAGAGGTTTGGTAATACCTGTAAAACTTATTTCAAACGGGATAGCGCATCCTAATTTTTAAAGGTGATGATGTTTACCGAGCCTGGAAATTTACAGACGATATACAAACCGGATAGACCTATCGATCTTTTGAATAAACTTTGGGAGCAATTTTTTCTAACACAAAAGACGCAAAGGGCTTACTATAGGCAAGCACATGTTTTGGTCATTTGTTTCTTGCATACGTTTGTAAAGTTTACATAAACTTTGACAAACTATGCACTCGCTAAAGATGCGTCTACTGTTCGTTCATCGTTTGTTAGTACACACGCTGAATTTGTTTCAAACTTTAATCTGATTAAACAATGTATTTTTTTTCTACGTTTGAAAAGTCTGTTTACCAACAACATGTGCATGCATTATTTGGAAAGTTCAAACAGGGTCAGTAACTACTAAAGATTTATGTATTTGTTTATACTTTTGTAGCATTTATAAAACAACAACAAACGCCACACAACGTTTACAAAATTTTGGTCAGAAAGAAATGCATTCTATATTCTAATATGTTACCAACTCAAACTATAATCATATCTTTGAATATTGTTTTAATAGTATATAAATATTGATTTTGTTAATTATACATAATCTAAAAATATTTTTAATGTACTTGCTCTACAATCTGTCGAAATTGCCATTACATGTTTTTTTTCCCTAACTGTTAATTAATGACGTCCGTCTGAATACCCTTAATTCATTGGATGTTGGATGTGTACTGTTAGAAATGTTTTGTATGAAATGCAAGATTTTTCAGAATTAGTTGTTATTGGCTTTAAACTAGCTGCCAGTAACTGCAAGTACTCTCAGCATCTATACTAACTGTATTTTTGTTGTGGGTATGGACAAGTACAAAAATGTACCCTGCCACATCCACTCTATTAGATGCATTTTTGTTTTGTATCTATTTAACGAGTTAAGCCTTTTCAGCTAATTTTATAATTTGTTCTTATGTTTTTCTTCTACACAACTGTCCCAAGTAAGAGGAGGGTTGGTGCTTTCAAACCCCGCCACATTCTGTATTTGTCTGTAGAATAAGAAACCTGAGTGTACTTAAGTGGTAGTCGTTTGTTGCTGTATATCATACCATAGTAGTTGTTTTTCATTCATACTTTTGTTCATAAACAGACCGTTGGGTTTCTTGTTTGAATTGCCATTCCGGGGTCTTTTATATCTGACTATACAGAATGGGTTTTATTCATTGTTGACGGCTAAACGGTGGCCTGTAGTTGTTAATTTCTGTGTCTCTTGTAGAGAGCTAGTTGTGTTATTGGAAATCATACCACATCTTCTTATTTTTATACAACATTATTTTTTATACTGTTGATATTTTTCTTATGCAGTAAGCTCTATGGGTACGAGACCAGAAATTGTTGATGCTATTTTACCAGAGGTGAAACAACAAGGTCAGATTGGGTATCTCAACTGCTCGGTAATTAACCTGAACCCATCATCAGCGGTAGTAAGTCTATTAATAAATTATTTAATTGATTGATTGATTATTGATTGTTGGTGTTTTAATGCCACTTATAAGCGCCACATTTAGGCTACTTCGTGGTGGTCAGTTTTTATAATAGGAGGAAGTCTGAGTGTCTGGAAAAAACCACTTTCGATAGGACAACTGACAATCCTAGTCAATTAAGAATTACTTAATTAAGTAAATATAAATGATTTAATTAAATTTATCTATTTTTTATTTTTCAATCACTTATGAAATAAATTTAAAATTTTTTTTTTTTTGACAATAATTAGAATGTAGGTGAACTGACCCATTAACATGTCAATGAAGTGTTGAGAAAACATGACTTGTTTTTGTGTTTAAATTAAAAAAAAAATGTATTAAGCTTGACTGTCTCTGGTAGATATCAAACTTCTATTTTTTCATTTTTTTTGTATAAAACAGCAACTGATTGTGTTATTACAAAACATATATCTCTCTGTATTACAGCTACAATGGGTTAAACAAACAACACCATCAGGAACACCATTACTAATATCATCCAATGAAAAGATCCATGTTAATGATGTAGTTGAAGGTCATCCGAAATATTATGTCAGAAAATCTGTTATTAATAATAGAGAACTGTATCAACTTGTCATCCGGGCATTGACTGAAAATGATGCCGGCTCTTATACGTGTATGATCAGACTCTCCAATCAGAACTATTTACAATGGCCGAAAAAGCTTGGTCTTCTAACTGTTCAGAGTAAGTAAATAAAAACCAATTTGGCCGTTTCAGAATCTAAAGGACTATGGATAATTTCATTGTTCGTATCCCAAAATGAAAATAACGTCACGACATTGGTTGAATTTCCATTGTTTTGGACGTTTTCAACTAATCATGACGTTTCGATGTACATTTTTGAAAATATTACCCAGAATGCATTTGATTCTGAAACGGCGAATTGCACACCCTTGTATTTTAAACACGATTATGTTTTTACTTAATCGAATTATGACAGTTGAACAGCGGTATACTACTGATCCTTTTTTTCTCGATAACTTCTGTACTTCTGTTTATTCTCCTTTTTGTTTGTTTGTTGTCTTGTTTCGACGGTGAGGTAGGGGAGGATATATATATGCTATATTTAGTGATTGTAATTCTTCTTGCATCCATCAGCTGTTTCCCTACATACCTAAGTGCTGTAGTCCGAACGCTATATTATCAACGAAATGTATGCATTTTCCTAGTTATCACATCAGGTTGTAAGCATATTACAGGTATACAGACGTGAAAAAAACAAGAATATTCGCCAATATAGAAATAAACGGCAAATTTGGTAAGATACTGAACAACGATCATCAGTAAAAACTAATTCTAGATAATGACAAAAAAAAAATCCAAGCAAGGACTTTCCAAGGCAATTTATTACAAGAAAGGGACAAGATAAGCATGTCATATAATTTTAAACGGTACTATAGTTCAGTCAATGCATATAATCAAAGAGAAATAAGCAAACCTGTATGCATTCATCTTTTTTTCAAATATGTTTTAGTTGCACCAACAGTAAAATTAGATAGTAAATCAAATATAGTTGTCCAGGAAGGATCTAATATAACACTGAAATGTGAAGCAAACGGTATTCCTACTCCAAATATAACATGGAAACGAGGCGACGGTCTACCATTGCCAGGAGGAGGATTTCAACATTGGGTAAGGCGTGGTTTAGATATTTGCTTTTAACATAACAGATCCTTATATAGATTATATACTCTTGCCAAACTTTTAAACAACATGACGGGTGTCACATTTGAAGCAGATGCTGCTTACACTACCTTTTATGTCTGTTTGTTTTGTTCACACATCGTCGTTGATATAATGGCATTTGATGCGACTTTCATACGACTTTCATACAAGTGAAAGGTTTAGCTAGCTTTAAACCTAGGTTTAATAAACACTTTTCTTCATAAGAAAAAGACTGTAACAAGTGAGCTGCGTCGGGTAGAAATCGACCTTATGCAAACGAAAATCAATACCTCTGTTAACCTTTTTTTGGGATAAAAAAATTTCTACGGAAAGTCTGTAATTGTTCCAAAAGTAGGTTTTCATAAGAAGACAACCCTTTTAAACGGACCAAAATGCAGATTTTATATCTTAGTTATTCCAAACTCGATCAAAGTTTTATATATGTATATGTGTACATGCTCTTGCATACGGTCGATTTCTATCCGACGCAGCTCAAGTCTTGATTTCGACAGTTGTTTTCCATTCGTTTGATGTCTTTGAGCCTTTGATGTTTTGCTATTTTACAAGAGGACAGGAGTTCACACATATTATGAAATAAGGAGATTGCCAGTTGGATATAACCAAAACGACGTGAATTTAAGTGCCAGTCTGTCTAAGAATCAGGCAGTGGTGAAAACATGACCAAACAAGTTGCTTTCTTTAAAAAAAAAAAAAGCAATACATGAACCTAAGACCGCTGACTGCCGGGTCACCAAAAGATTGTTGCTGAATTTGTGATTGCTTTTGAAATGAAATAATTGACTGTGAATAGAAGAAGCCAGTTGAACGTATATATTTACAGCTTCTATTTGAATAGTTATTTTTAAAGCTCGACTATTTTATATATTACTTGAGAATGTACATATTTTTTACGATTATAACCCATTGGCAAATCCTAATTTCTATACTAACCGGATGACTTATGCAAATTGCACAAACCTATCGCAATATAAATTTATGCACTCAGTTTGCTTTATAATCTGGAATTCTGGATGCATTTATTTTATCTATCATATCTTTATATTTTGTTTCCTAAATGAATGCCTTTATCAACTTCTCAACTCGTATTTGAAGCTGTCTTTACTCATGGTAGATGTTGTTTGCGGTTAAACCTGTGGTATGCAATCGATTGGGACCTCTTCTGAAGAGACTTATTTTGGTCTCATTAAACATCTCAAATTTTAAGGATTTCCTGATTTTACTTAAATCAATTCAAACATTATACAGAGAAACTTAGTTTTGCCAAAGAATTTCTTAATTCAGAAGTTTATGAATACCTGTACACACTTTCAAAATAACCAATTTATATAAAAAGGTATGTAGATATAAAAAACGCCAGACACGAGTTAAGTCTACAAAAAAAGCCTCAGTGACGCTCGAATGAAAAAAAAATTAAAAGTCTAAATACATTACAAAGTTAAGGAATCTATTCCTTGGGTAGACAATCCTCAGCTTTTTGAAAAGATCAAAGTTTATAAGAGGACAGTGACTCAAAAAAGAAACAAAAGAGACACAACTCGAGGTCAGAATACCGTTAGTAATGATGACCGTGCTTGAAAGTCACATGTAAATCTCTTTCTGCCGTGTCCTGAATTTAGATAACAAAAACGAAAATAAGCTTCCACGAGTGAATTTAATAGTATTGCATGCAAGTAGTATTTTAGCGCACGAAATAGTAAATAGAAAGCATCTCACTGATACTCAGGAAAAGAATACGCATTTGCGTCATCACATATCTTAATTTAATAGTTGAAATCGAATGTCAAACGGCCTACATTAAATGGTTTGACTCCGGATTATTTTGTAATTGACATTTTATCCGGAATTTTTGAGAACGCATTTACCGATATATATAGTGTGCTTTTGAAATGTGATCTATAATGTGAATGAATCAAGACGTGTAGGATAGTTGGTCAACACAATTAATACAATTTTCAAAACCGTACCATAGTACAAATATTTAGATGCTACATGTATAAGGTTAAACTATTAAAACAAACAAACAAAAATTGAATTAAAATTTTGTAATAAACTAACGTTCCTGTTAGTAATTTTTTTCAAATTCTTTTGAATATATATAATGTCAATAAACACGAACGTCAAGTATTTACGGATGGACTTTTTATTTATCGAATGAATCTATTTTTAAATTCTAACATTCCACTATGTGAATATATTACTATACAAAATATAAGCAAAGACTTCTAAATCCATACTAACATCTGTTCATTGTGTCTTTTTGTGTCGGGATGTATAAGTACCGGGCCACGTCCACTTGTATTTTTGTCCATCTGATGAGTTAAGCCTTTTTCAACTGATTTTGATAGTTCGTTCTTATGTTGTACTGTTTTACCACTGTCCCAGGTTAGGGGGAGGGTTGGGATCTCGCCAATATATAAGCATGAACCCCCTGAGGGGGTTCATGCAAAAAACCCACCCAATTTGACATTGATTTCAGTTCATAATATGTAGATATGCACAAAAATAACATTCATTTCCATTTTCTGTTCTGGTGATAGAAGATACAATTTGGTTGAAATGCACTAGAAATTGACGAATAAGGGGAGATAACTCTGTAATTTGCTATCATTCTAACCAATTTTCTAACCAAGTTATTTGATATTACCAGACACACACAAATGAAAGACTAATACTTTTTAACTCAGGATGATGGTTAGTATTAAATAGCATGATAAGCTCGGTGGGTTTTTTCTGATCATGTTTTAATTTTTACCTAAATTGCCTGATTCTTACAGAGACTGGCACTTAAAAAAGTAACTATAGGCTTACAAAGATCAAGACCCACACTTTATATTCGACTATAAAAGGTCTATTCATGACAAAACGTGAAATAACAAAAAATAAAAGACAAGAGGTCATGATTTATGACTAAACGATAAACGAAAAAGAAATTAAAAACAAATCACAAAAATACTGATCTTCAAGGAAAATTCAAAACGGAAAGTCCCTAATTAAATTACAAAATCAAAAGCTCAAACACATCAACAGAATATAGATATACTGTCATATTCCTGACTTTAACTCCAGACAGCAACCAACGACATCCACAGACTTTGGACTTTGGATAGGTACATTTGGAATGTGGTGAGATCAAACATATGAACACTCAAAACTCTGCATAAAACTCTATGGACATTGGTATAATAGAACAAAAAAAAGAACAAATGGTAAAAAGCAGTTGAAAATATGTTTGACTGGTCATATTGGCAGGAAGCTATAAAAAAAAAAATAGCAACTAAAAGCACATTCTCCCACATTTAAGTATCAATCAGTACATCTCCAACAGATTTTGTATAAATGCGTATTTTAAAAGTCTGAGAAAGGCAGAACCTTGAGCAATCATGTCAAAATACAAGTACTGAGTATGTCAAATGTGTTTTGCTTCAGTTTTCTACATGGTGTTGTGGGGAAGAGAAAGATCCTTGATTGTTAAACATATAATTTTGATTTTTATGATTTACTTTTACAAATTGTGACTTGAATGGAGAGTTGTCTCATTGACACCTAACCACATCTTTTTAAATCATCCTATTATTAAGTATGAGACTACTTTTCTTCCTAAACAGGGCGGAGTTTATGAAATCTACAATATAAATGCAGCAACCCGTGGACAGTTTTTATGTATAGCTGACAATAATGTGAAGCCCCCAGCAGATTATGCTGTTCAGATAGAGGTTACGTTTTCACCATATTGTGAGGCTCAGATGGATACTGTAGGCCAAGTTCAGAACAGGAGATTTAGTGCCAAATTAGACTGCATTGTAGCAGGTAAGGGTATGATTGAAAACATTGTTCAAAACGCTTCGAAATAATTACTTGTACATGTCGAACTTTTACATATTATTTCGATACGAAGACAAAGAAATTCATGCAACTTTCCGGTATTGAAATACATCAAAAACATCATACCATAAAGTCTGCTATTAATATTCCGACATGAAAAATGTGAAACAATTTAAAATTTTAAAAATTAAAAAACCGGCCTGATTTATGACGAAACAATAATTAAAAATTGGGCAGACAGCAACCAAAGAAAACCATGTAGACTTGGCCAATGACACATACAGAAATTGACCATGTCAAACATGTTTGTGAGCACTCAACTCTCCATGAACCTGGGACAGTGGTGTAACAGAACAGACATAAGAAATTACTTCAAAAATTCAGTTGAAAATAGCTTAACTCGTAACATAGACACGAAGCCAAAACACAACTTTTATATGAATAAAAGACACAAAATTTGTTAGCGAGTTCTTGCATGTTCCAGAGCAAAGTCGATCATTTACAATTTAGGGTTTAGTAAAATGATCAGGTGCTAGTCATACTTTGATTGTAATATTTATCACTTGACGTTAAGCATGCATCTCATCAAATTCTCTTTGTGTTTTTATATAACATAATATGTTAAATTACAATTACAATAATATGCATATGACTATCCAAACAAAGCCCATGGAAATGATGATAATTATTACAAAAACGCAGGGCTCAAAAGAAAGATATTCCGTGTGTGGATGAAACGACAAATAAAACTAACTGACATATATTACAGCAAACCCAAGAGCAGAGGTTATTTGGTATAAAGTAAATCCAGCTACAGGTTCTCTCGACCAAATTCAGGATAATGACAAATATGATCTGAATCAACAAGATGACCAGAGATTAAAAGCTGACGAGAAGTGGTACTCACTAACTATTAAGACTGTTCAGGGTAGTGACTTTGGGAAGTTTTATTGTCATGCGCAGAACCGGTTTGGTAAAGGGAACGCTTCATTTGTACTTTTTGGTGAGTAGACAGAATATATATACGGAAGAGAACATATC
Source organism: Mytilus edulis (assembly GCF_963676685.1). NCBI lineage: Eukaryota > Metazoa > Mollusca > Bivalvia > Mytilida > Mytilidae > Mytilus > Mytilus edulis. The sequence goes on along the minus strand of NC_092349.1, from coordinate 56,697,566 downwards.
CGGAAATTGCGTACACATTGTATAGAATGATGTTAGTATTTGCTTACTTTAGTGCATATTCGTTCATATGATTGATTGGTAGGTATAACCCTGATTGATTGGTAGGTATAACCCCGTTTAAAGCCAGAGTGCCCGGTTAGAACCATCGACATTCGGCAGGAGAACTAACAATCCTTGTTAATCAAGATTGAACTCACGTGCCACGTGCGGGCTCAAATTCACAACATTAGCATGCTTAGTGTTTGCAGGATAGTTGTGTTCATTAATTCGTTATGCTTTGACGAGCACACAAGGTGTGATAGATCTGAATTTTATCTGATTTGGTGGTACAATAGTTGAACGAGTTAGACCACTCGGCCACCGAGCTCTCTATATTCATTGAAACAAAGTTATTCTGTGCAACGTTACAACTTACATTCTATCATAAAAATTATGATTGTCACCGTCGTATTTATGTGTATATTAAATGGTTATTCATCAGTTCATTTCATTCATTCATTCATTCATTCCATTGTCTGTTTCATCATACTCATTATGACGATTGACTGAGACTGACGACATTTCTAATATACGTCACTGCACAATTTCATATACACGTCACTTCACACCTGAACGATTTAAATAAAATAAAGTATTATTGCACGAGCGCGGGAAAATATGTGTACGCCTTATTTTTATATAGAGATTTAGGATTTCATTAAATTTTATGAATAGCAGCCTTTCAAAGCTGACGCTTCAAAGCTAAAGCAATATTTACAGGTTAGTTAATTTTGTTATTTGGAAAATATTATTTAGTTTCTCGATAGAGTTTCATTCATTAAAAGTTAAATGGAAATATTATGATAGTTTTATCATAATCTGCAATACGGCTTTTCCGTACTTTTTACATAGTTTTATGGTAAAGTTCAAATTACTGAATTACAGCTAGAAATTGTTTTATTGGCGATATTAATTCATGGCGTAATTTTAAAAGTGCATTGTCGAATTCATTAGTCCGTCAGTCCTTGTTTCATTGTAGTTTGTGGTTTTATATTTAGAGTATGAATGAATGTAATTGTTTCCGAATTTGTTGAAAGATTTGTATATGTTGAAATAAATGTATATTTACAGTAATAAAAGTGGTACTAAAGTCACTGTCTGGTATAAGCCAAATGTTAATTTGGTATATGTCAAGTTCACTGTGACATGATGCTTTATGTTATGACTCCGCTAACCTTTACGATTAGGACTTACACGGTGGTCTAATTTGTTTTACTCTAACAGAATTACTAATGAAAAGAAATATAACAGCAAAAACGAAAAAAATGGCTGAAGAACAAAACGAGAAATTAATAGAACTCAATACCGAGTTTGAATCCGAATGTGGATTTTGTTTCTTGTTAAGTGAAATCAAATACGAAAAACGAAAACACTTATGTTTTCCTTTTTGGTTTATGTGAAATTAAAAACGAATACCCTATATTTTTTAAAATTTTGTTTTTGATATCTCAAAACTTACACCAAATATACACGGATGTACACAGGATGCAGATAAGAATAAAATAAACCAAGACATAGAATGCTGATAAGTATATGTTTTCATTTTATAAAAGAAGTTTGCACTTATTTTTTATTTTATGACAAAAAATTCCCAAGAGAATGCGTTTCTGTTATGTTTAGTATGTTCTCTCCTCTGTTTCAAAATTACAAAGTAGGAATCTGATGTACAGTAGTTGTCGTTTGTTTATGTAATATATACGTGTTTCTCGTTTCTCGTTTTGTTTATATAGATTAGACCGTTGGTTTTCCCGTTTGAATGGTTTTACACTAGTAATTTTGGGGCCCTTTATAGCTTGTTGTTCGGTGTGAGCCAAGGCTCCGTGTTGAAGGCCGTACTTTAACCTATAATGGTTTACTTTTTAAATTGTTATTTGTATGGAGAGTTGTCTCATTGGCACTCACACCACATCTTCCTATATCTAGTTAAAAGAATTTTATTAATTGATGGTTTTAAAAAATTAGAAATTAAAATGACAGGTCTTTGTGCTTGTTTTTATGATATGACCAAATGAAAATTATGCGGGAAATAATGCTTTCTCGATTTGGCCTACTTTTTAATATTCTAAAAACTGAAAATGAATAGGATTTTCAAAAATAACTTTTTAACTAAATGTTATAAAATTATGAACAGAAAAGTAAGGGTTATCGGCCTAATATTTTCTAGGGCACAATATAAATAAAACTAGAATATCTGACTAAAAATCTAAACCCGAGTAGCGGACATCCTTAACAAAATAGACCAAGATGAATATGTCACATTCCTTCCATTTTTAAATATCATTCTTTTTATCATCATTTTCGTTCTCTATTTCAGAAACTATGGAGTGCCAAGGGCCAAACTGTCCGTCTATTGGCGGGAATGGAGCACACAATGTACATATTTCTATTTTAACTTTTACATTAACAATCATAGCTAGTTCTTTTTTATATTACGGTTAACATGATGTATAAATGGTTTGTTCTTGTACAAAACAATATGTCTCTGCATGTACATTTTAATTTTTTATGTATATGAAATTTTTATATACACTAATAATCACTTCCCCGTTGATCTTGTTTAGTTCCATTTAAAGTATTTAACTACCAAACTAGATTGAAAATGTCCATCTTTATGTTATTACATGGATTGAGTGTATTTGTGTAAAGCTTACAGAACTATTGGTTTTATCGTTATGGCTAACTTTTATTTAAAAATTGAATGCTTCTTTTTGCAAATTCATTGGAGTGTAAAAGCGTTGACCGAAGTGCATTTTGTATGTGCGCACGGTCAACGCTTTTACAACACTGTGAAATTACTAAAGAAGCATTCAATACTTATAATTCCATTTTTTCGCTACGATCAGCATGATCAGGAAGACACTATAACTATCAAGTTTTTTATCTTTTATTTACCTGTTCGTTTTTTTTTTAATTTGTAGAACTGCAACTTGCATGTTACAATTCATTTTGAAATTAAGTTGATTAAAGAATAACGTGAGATTGCAATAAGCCAATCAGAATAATGTATTATAATGAAAGGTACATCTAATGTAATTATAGGCATAGGAAGTCAGAGTGCCCCGCAAAAAGTATCAAAACTTCTACATGAAAACCTAGTCAATTGAGATTTGAATCAAGCACAATTGACACATGCTGGATTCTAACACAAAACCACAATGCTGACAGGCTAGTGATTAAAAGATTAATTATTTAGACTTCAAGACATCCGAGACCTAGTTATACTTAGACTACCAGACAACCGAGACATAGCTGTAATAACTTAGACTAAAAGACATCCGAGACCTAGCTGTAATAACTTAGAATACCATACATCCGAGACCTAGCTGTAATAACTTAGACTACCAGACATCCGAGACATAGCTGTAATTACTTAGACTACCAGACAACCGAGACATAGCTGTAATTACTTAGACTACCAGACATCCGAGACATAGCTGTAATTACTTAGACTACCAGACATCCGAGACCTAGCTGTAATTACTTAGACTACCAGACATCCGAGACATAGCTGTAATTACTTAGACTACCAGACAACCGAGACATAGCTGTAATTACTTAGACTACCAGACATCCGAGACCTAGCTGTAATTACTTAGACTACCATACATCCGAGACATAGCTGTAATAACTTAGACTACAAGAAATCCGAGACCTAGCTGTAATTACTTAGACTACCAGACATTCGAGACCTAGCTGTAATAACCTAGACTACAAGACATCCGAGACATAGCTGTAATTACTTAGACTACCAGACATCCGAGACCTAGATGCAGTACCGTTGAAGTCCATATTTTGACCTATAATGAATGTTTAACTATTTACAAATTGTGACTTGGATGGAGAGTTGTCTCATTGGCACTCATATCACATCTTCTTATATCTATGTGTTTTTGAGAATCCTTATACAAATATAGCGATAAATATGTAGTAGACAATTACACTATAACAGAAGTCCCACACTGAACCACAGTGGATCATTATAGATGACTAACTTAATATATCTTTTCATAATATTTATTTGGTTTTATATATGAACGTACATACTCAAATGACTTCAAAACATCCGGTTATGTCTAGGGGTTGACATGACTACTACATTGTATGCATAATACTATATAATACTTTTAAGAACGCATTATTAGTGAGATTTTGGCATGCTTATCTCTGCTGGGTAGTTTGCTTTTATATTGTACATGTTGTATACATATATATGAATATATAAATAGTGGCAGTATTTCATACATAATACATGTAATATTTTAAAGTGTTTTTCTTTGGTGACATTTTTATTTAATGAATTTAAATGTCAAAATGCTGTTATGTTTGCGCTTCACTGTTAGTGGAAACAAATTGAATGTTATGGATAATCTAACAAATATATTAAAACTTTTTTTTATATTCCAACAAAACTTTTGTATTGTTGATTTCAATTATGTGTAGCTAACAATTCATGACATAGATAAATTACATAAATAAAACAAATAGAAAATCAAACCAAAATCATCATAATTTAATATCCATAATAGAATTTGAGAATACTGATTCACATTGAATATAGAATTTTTAGTATTTCTTTGAATTGTTTTTCAGAAATAGAAGTTCGGACAAGCTCATTTATTTTCTGACAATGAGTTCTGACATGAATTATCATTGCTATTGTCATATTTATAAATTTATTGTTATCAAAACTTTGATATTTATCGAAAAACTAAGGATTTTCTACCCAAGGAACAAATCACATTTGTTTTATTTGCCCTTTCAATGTGTTGTGTCCTCAATATTCTGTAACTCCATACTTTATTTGCCTTTATGAACTTTTTGTTTCGTGCTTCAATGATGATCATTTAGACTAAACGCGCGTCCTGTGTACAATCTTCAATACTGGTATTTATGATGCGTTTATGTTATACACTGTTAAGATTATTAGAAAAAAAAATGTTTATCAGGAGATAAATAGTCTACTTTTATTTGTGTGAATTCACTTTAAACTAATGTAGAACATTGCTCTTTAGAAATGTCAGGGGACCGACAATTTAACTTCAAAAAGAAGTTGGAGTATGTTTTTTTCCTGAAAAAAAATCTAATCCGCAGTTTGAAGAAGAAAAAAAATATTCTGTCTACCCCATAATCCCCTTTTGAAGTGGACGTTTCGTACCCGAGGGTATCACCAGCCCAGTAGTCAGTACTTTGATGTTGACATGAATATCAATTATATGATCATTTTTATAATTGTTTATAAATTTCCTGACAAAACTTTAATTTTTTCCAAAAACTACAGATTTTCTTATCCCATGAATAGATTTCCTTAGCCCTATTTGGCAGAACGTTTTGGAATTTATGGTCATCAATGCTTTTCAACTTTGTACTTGTTTGGTTTATTAAGTTTTTTCATCTGAGCGTCATTGATGAGTCTTATGTAAACGAAACGCGCGTCTGGCGTATTAAATTATAATCCTGGTACCTGCGATAACTATTTTCACAATGGGTCGATGCCACTGCTGGCGGACGTTTCGTCCCCGACAGTATCTCCATCCCCGTAGTCAGCACTTCGGTGTTCACATGAATATCAATTATATGATCATTTTAATAAATTTCCTATTGACAAAACTTAAAATTTTTCGAAAATCTACGGATTTTTTTACCCCAGGAATAGATAACCTTATAATTATTTGGCAGACCTTTTTGGAATGTGTGGTCATCAATGCTCTTCAACTTTGTACTTGTTTGGCTTTATAACTGTTTTGATCTGAGCGTCTTTGATGAGTCTTATGTAGACGAAGCGCGCGTCTGGTGTATTAAATTATAATTCTGGTACCTTTGATATAACTATATACCTCACTCCTTTGAAAATAAATATACAGAACAAAATGAAAAACCAAACAATAAAGGAAAATACAAGAACTCCAAAATGCATATCCTGCTTTGTTGGCATCACACGCCCTGGCATTTCATGTTCAGTTAAAACGAAAGCAACACGTAATTAATTTCCGGCGTGCGAAGCGCATTAATGGATTTACCTTCATCATGAACACTTGAATATTTAATAGCCGAGGATGTAAAAGATATCAAGGTCAACTTTCACTAAGCAATGCTAAGGGAGTTGACACATTAGCTTCTGTGTAATATATAAAAAAAATAACGATCCGAAAAAAGCAAGGGACGATTTCTTTTTCTTTTCTGAATTTTTCCTTTTACGACGGTAATGTTCCTTTAGTAATATCTTGGGGAGTTTATATTTCCCAATTCAAGCGCTATGCCCTTAAATTTGAATGAACATCGTCTTTGCTTTACTGGTAAATTATTAGTTCAATGATTTCATTAACACAAATTACTTTAAAAATGTGACTATTTTTTTTCCATAGATACACATATTTGGTTTGCGAGTGTTGCTGTATCTGTAGACAGTTTACCGTAAAGCGGATTATTTTCGCGGGTAAAAATTAACGCAACTTAGGGGAAACAGTGTTTACGAAAAAAATGTTGGTGATTATTTAATCCTTATTCAATATTGTGGATGATACTGGAATATGCTGATACCAATATTTTGGCATTGCAAAGGTCATGTGTTTCTCCGGCTGTAAATGCTGTCTTTTTAATAAATCCATAGGAGATTGGATGTAGTGTACTGACTGACATTTTAGTCTTAAAACAATTTGTTATTAGTTGTTATTGGCTATGAACTAGCTGTCAGTAACTGCGAGTATCTGCATATCTGTACTTTGTGTCATTTTATTTGTTGAGGATGTATAGATACCATGCTACGTCCAGTTTGTGCATTTGTTATTTGCTATTACTGCTTTGTATCGATTTGATGAGTTAAGCCTTTTTCAACTGATTTTCAGAATTGTTCTTATGTTGTTATGTAACTCTACTGTCCCTGCAGATTAGAGGTGCCAGATGCTCTTACATGTCTTAAGCATGTTCTGTATTTCCCTGTCCCAAGTCATGAGCCTGTAGTTCTGTGGTTGACGTTGCTTCTTGTCTGTTCTATTTGTTTTTCTGTTATAGATGGATTTTCTCAATTGAATTGTTCATATTTTTTATGTCGGGCCTTGGATAGCCAACTATTTGGTATGGCTTTTTACCATAACTGAAGACCGTACGATTGCCTATAATTGCTTTCATCCACTTCCTTTGAACCTAGTAGGATAGTTGTCTCGTTGGCAACCATACCACATCTTATTACTATAAGAAAAAACAACTTTAACAACGATAAATCGGAAACAACGCTGACAGTTATTCAAATGAAAAACAAATCTGTTACTGGACATTTTCCGACTTTGCAAACACAGACAATCCTACTGTAGTCTAGGAAATGCATCGAGTTTGTTTGGTCTCGGATGATCCTTATGTATATTCTGTTTTGCTATCTTTAACGCACAAGCAAGAACATTGCAATCGCCATTTTATCAACAAAGAGAAATAAGGATGCCCCTGACAACACTTAGAAATTCTTCTTAAGTTTTCAGTAAAATAGGTATGCTGATACACTTAAAATTTGCTAGGAGCAATCAAAGACGATGTTAGATTAATAATCGACGTTCAATATACCAAATTGTTAAGATTAAAACTAAGAGAGCGTTCTGTAGATGATAAAGAGTACTCTAAGGGTTGTGAGTGCAACACGAATTTTGATTTTTTCAAGATACACCCTAAGCAGATAAGATAATCTTAAGCACTAACATCGCTTCATGATACTGGCTCATAGCCCATATGGTCAGGTGAGTTACAATGACTTATTTTACCAAAACAATTTAAGTGACTATTTTATTTATAAGATTAAATAAACGACACGTCAATTTCAAAATAAAGTAGTAAATTTCACTGCACAATATTTTTTTTTATTATAAAAGCAGTCAACTTCACTCCACAGTCATTTCAAGTACATTGTATATTATCAGCACAATCATTAGTTCGTCGACATCATTGTTCGATTCGTCTTTCTCAGCTTGTATGTGCATCTTCTAGTTGACTTATTCTCATTTCATTTGTTGAGAGGTTTCTTGATTTTATCTTTTTCTTATGTGCAAGGTGTTTTTTTCTCATCTGAACCATTTCCACCTCAAAGGCACGCCTATTATGCGTTTTCTTAAAGAGAGATATAATCGCATTCCTCAATTTCATGGACATGATGATGTAAATGATGAAGTTGGACAGACATCCGACAACTGTAAACATTTTAATACTTTCAAGAAGGAACCTAAAGACGAAATATCTGAACGGATCATTCCCACTTATCATGTCTGTTTGTTCTACCAGTAATTTTGACATCCCATCTTCATAATTTTGAAGAAAATGAAGAGAATGATCAAAATAATAGCCAGTTACATACTCGAAACACCACCATAAGTTCAAAATAACTTTTGGAATCTCTGTTATTAGGAAAACGACCAGAACTATTACTATCATTATAACAGACCTTCTTTCTTGTCTTCTTTGTTCTGTCATCCGACCCTTGAACTTGTTGGTCATAAATTTGTAGATGATGAAAAATGTTGATATTACCATTACGAAGCAACAAAAGGTCATAAGTATTGTTTGACAGATCAGGTACTGGTTGGTGGCATACTGTTTTACATCATCGTCGTTTATACGTTTGAAACATGTATTAATACTTGTTTTTCTATACTCATAAAACCCTTCCCTTACCCTCATCGCAAAGTGTCGCGGCATACCAAGAGCAACTGAAAATACAAAGATAAAAACGCATATCATGGCAGCCTTATTAATTGTCAGTTCATTTTTCGTCCAGATCGGAAACCGGAAAGCTATAACTTTCTGCAACCCAAGACATGTTGTGATCATGAAGGATACATTGTGGAATGTGAATAATGATATTCCCAAATGTATTTTCATAGAACAATACGGGTATTGTAAAAAACACTGATGCAATCTTGCAAATTGACAATCATATTTTGACAGGAACAATGGATGTAGTCCATAAGACGAAAATGCGGTAAGAAAGTCGGCTACGGCTAGTCCTTGCATGAGTACTGTAGCGGGTGACCGTAAAGCTTTGCGACACAGTAGAAGAAATACAAAAATGTTAAACAGCATGGAGACATAGGCAATAACAGAGCCAGCAATGAACACGTCTAGTAAATGTTTATCAGTGTTAATCCAAGCGAAATGAGTATTTATTAAACCCATTATTTCATTAACTGTTCACTGTACCTGTTCTATAAACTTGTCTTGCCACGATATGTAAAGTCAGATATTTGTGTTGAAAGTAAACGTTAACTACTGTCTTATTACGTATTATTTCCTATAACGTATATTCATTCTAAATGTCTATATTCTTTAGTGATCGTTTTGGATATCCGTTCACTAACTCATATTTTTCAAAAATGAGGTTATTTTTATTGCATTTATTGTGTAATGTCATATTTTGTGTTTTGATTCAGACTCATTTACAAATTCTATATGTCAATGCAATAATCTATATTACTATATTCACAAAGGAATTCAACATTGGCCATGAGAGACAAGCCGTTTTGTTATACATAATTGGCATAATGGTGTTTATTTGCGACATGATTATTTGATTCGATCAAAATAAAGGTTGGTCTTCTTCAGTCAAATATCAGTTTTATATTCAAGTGGAAAATGATAAGTCACGTTCATTCATAGAGTACAGATATTTTTTGTGAAATATCTCGAAATGAGAAAACAAAAATCTACTGTAATGGAGAATCAGAGAAAAGCTTGTAAAGTGTTTAAGGTGGTACATACTACAGGATATAACTCTGTAAAAATCAGCTGAATGTTTTCATTGCGTTCTACTGTTAAGGAAATATTAAGCCTCTTAATGCTCAAATTAGTGTGTAGCAAACTAATTTAATAATATCCAATAAAATGTGTCCGATAAATAGTTATCAAAGGTACATTGACATTATGTTTCGTCCTTCGTTGTCGACCGTCGTCGAGCACTTAAAAAGTATTCTTCTCTGAAACTGCTGGCCCACTTACAAAATATAAATATAAAATTTTAATCCTGGTATCTATAATGAGTTTATTTGCAACCACTGGGTCGATGCCACTGCTGGTGGAGATTTATTTCCCCTAGGGTATCACCAGCCCATTAGTCAGCACTACTGTTCATAATTATAAATTAACTGTTTACAAAACTTTGAATTTTTGAAAAACTAAGGCTTTTCTACCTCAGGAATATATTACCTTAACTGTATTTGGCAAAACTTTTAGGAATTTTGGTCCTCAATGCTCTTCAACTTCGTACTCTATTTTGGCCTTTTAAACATTTTTTGGTTCGAGCGTCACTGATGAGTCTTTTGTAGACGAAACGCGCGTCTGGCGTAAATATAAATATAAAATTTTTAATCCTGGTATCTATGATGAGTTTATTTGCAACCACTGGGTCGATGCCACTGCTAATGGAGATTTATTTCCCCGACGGTATCACCAGCCCAGTAGTCAGCACTTCTGTGTTGACTTGAGTTATCATTGATATGTTCATAATTATAAATTAACTGTTTACAAAACTTTGAATTTTTGAAAAAAATTAAGGCTTTTCTACCTCAGGAATAGATTACCTTAGCTGTATTTGGCAAAACTTTTAGAAATTTTTGTCCTCAATGCTCTTCAACTTTGTACTCTATTTGGCCTTTTAAACATTTTTTGATTAGAGCGTCACTGATGAGTCTTTTGTAGACGAAACGCGCGTCTGGCGTAAATATAAAATTTTAATACTGGTATCTATGATGAGTTTATTTACAACCAACTTGGTATTATTTACAAAGTTCGTATTTTTATTCCTAAAAATCTATCAACATGGCCGCCATGGCCTCAAAGAGAAAAAGGGGTAAATGCATAATTGTCTAATATCGTAAAAACCTTCACAGATGAGATATAGAAAATCTGACAGGGTAAAATTGCTCATAATTTCAAGATCTACCTACTTCTCATTTCAACCAGGATTATCAGATATCCTTCTTTCTTATGAATTATTCTCCCTAAATACGATGCTTAACTAATTTTTATTTTTTGCATTTATTATCGAAAAATATAACAGATTGGCAGAAACCTTAAAACAGCAAAACAGACCAGTACTATAAGATCTACAAACATACTAATATGACAGATACCATTATATGACTTCGTAACAATTTCTTTATAAAAAATTGGTTAGAACCATAAACAGAACATTAATTGATTGACTGTATGTTACTTAAGGTGGTATGGGAGTCTAAATAAAAAAAATATAGAATTTGTTCGTACTTTGTCAAAACGTAGTATATATTGATAGGTGATAAAAAATGTAAAAAAAATGATAGTTCACCGTGCATTTTCTCAAGCTACAGGTTGTGACAAAATGATACATTTTGTATGAATTATACAGGAAAAAACAACATTATGTGATTAGAAGCTAAACTAATTGATAGAATCATAAAATAAAATACGAGAAGATAGCGTTTTAGAAAATGCTTTGAGAATATCAAAAGAATAGATGGGGTCACCCTGCGTTTTTCCCGGCTAAAATACAAAATAGCATAATTCTATGTAGATTCCTTCAGAAAATGCACTAAATCAGAGTTACCTCCCCTTAAAATGCCAATTTAAAAACAATAAAAAACAAGCACAAAAATCTACACTTGTAAAAATTTTAATATTTATAATTTATAGTCTTATAAATGTGTTCTTTTAAATGCAAATTCACATTATTTATCTGCACTCTTGCATCAAATTTTGCTAACTTGATTGAAAATCTGGACCTAAGATTCTCTGTTTTTTACAATCCAAGATGGCGAAAGACACCCATACCACCTTAACGTCTACATATTTCATGCATTTTCAAGACGACATTAAAATTGATAAGCAATACATGATTCATCAATATAATCATGATTGAAACCGTCGGATGATTATAATACAATTGTTTAAGCCTTTTCAATTAAGTATTTGCCTTTTATTTCGAAAACTAAAATAGAAAGAAATTGTTATTAGCAAAACAAATCTGCTAAACAATGATTGCCCGCAACCACTGAATGACTCCTTATACGAGTTAGTGTTCTTAACATTTGTTGACCTTTTTCCAAGTGTTTTGCCTATCTTATGGAAATCCATAACGGTAAGTCAAAACACTAATAACACCCAGCAGAAATGATCAGTAATTTAAGATATACAAAACCTCTATAATTTAAAAGGTTAAAATATTAGCAACAAAAGAAACATTTATTGCAGGTGAGAGCTTCAAAGAATAAAAAGAATTAAAAGGAATTATATGGTCAATCTAGTAGGAAAAATTAAAAACTAAAGGTAATTTTTTGTGAATTGTTATCCTTTTAACTTTCTCATTATCTTTATTAATGTCGGTCATTTTTCGGTGAAGTTTTTGGTAACCTGTTTTATATTAGGATCTTTTGTGTACCATTTATTATTCCATTAAGCGTAATATAATGAGGTTGAGTAATTTTTTATTTTTTGTTCATCTAATAGTGTTCGTTTGTCATATATTCGTGTGATATTTTAATATTGGAAAATTATTTCATTTGATAATTCATTGAAAAGTTTTCAATGAATCATATTGATGCAACAATAGCTTACAACGATGGTTTACGCCCTATCAATTTGCATCGGCATAATGAAGCTTTCAGAATTGTCTATAGGGCAAAGTATTGGTGTCAGCTTTCTGTTACATTTAACCTTGGTGTTTTATCATATCGAACTGATAAAAATGGAAATTTAACCCCTCCTCTTTTCCTTGATTGTGAAATCAACGAATTAATCCAATTATTAAATTTGTACTAACCATGAACAAGACATCGGGTGCTACATGTGGAGCAAGATCTCTTCCAGAAAATGTCCCTCGTTTTTTGGAAGTTGGGGTTTGTTATCCCTCTGTTTTTATTTAGTTTTCTGTTATGTAGTGTTTTGCAGGTAGCCAGTACTTTGTCTTCATGCAGGTTTTTGTTTATTTTTGTTCAACCTTCGAAATTTGACTGATCCCTTGGTATCATCCCCCTTTTGTATCAGATAAATATGTCAATAGCATCCGAGATTGAGATTGTCTTAAGAGTTGTTACTAATAGAATCAGTTTGAAATATTTGATTATATAAACAGAGGGATTTTTAAATGAATTTCTTATAAATAATTCAATTCTATAATACAATGTGAAATGCTCTTTTAGCAATACATTTTACCATAGGGTAAAAGAGAACGGGATTGAAGTGACGACAATTGAAACCACTCCGTAGTCATAGTTATCAAAGATACCAGGATTATAATTTAATGCACAAACCGCGCGTTGCGTCTACAAAAGACTCATCAGTGATGCTCAGATCAAAGTAGTAATACAACCAAACAAGTACAAAGTTGAAGAGCATTGAAGACCCAAAATTCCAAAAAGTTGTTCTAAATACGGCTAAGGTAATCTATTCCTGGGAGAAGAAAATCTTTAGTTTTTCGAAAAATTCAAACTTTTTTTTAACAGGAAATTTAAAAAAAAAATGACCATATAATTGATATTCATCCGTGAAACAGATATTCCATAACAATGAACCAATTCGAGTTACAAAAAAATTGATTTGGAAACATATTTTAAATTGATTTAGTATGTCAATTAACCATCAATCCTGTAGTTTAATTTTCATATTTCTGATATAATATAAACATGTGCAAACCAAACATTAGCTTGAACAAATATTATAACATTAATATGAACTTTTCAGCATCATTATCTTTATTAACCTCTCGGCTTAAGGGGGTAGACCTTGGTTCAGGGAGATAACTCTTTAAATCATCAGTACGTTTGTAAAAGTCAAGTTCATCAATGTATTTTAAGCATTTACCTGAAACAGATTGAAAATAATCTATGTAACCTAGAAGCTTAGAATATATTTTTGAAAATGGTTGACACAAACGTACTGATGATTTAAGAGTTATTTCCCTTAACCTAGGTCTACCTCCTTAAAAAGCAAAAGCAATTATGTGATTATCTTTTTGTTAAATATATATCTGATTCCAACATAATAGATAATTGATTTTTTATCTCGAAATATCAAAATTTAACTGTATTTATGTTGATGCGAGGGAATGGTATGTTGCAGTTAAAGATATGATACGAAACAAAAGAGGTGTTAAAGCGTAGAAGAAATCCATCCAAGAATTCATTTACGTATGTACGTTCGTTTGTTTGTCCTGCTTTCTTTTGTAAGTACATGTATATTATTTTAATAATTCCCTGCTCGAAGAGATTTTAAGTAATATAATTGGTTGAATAGGAAATAGCTAGATTAGGTTGAAGGAATGAATTACAAACTAAAAATGAAAGTGAATACTGTTAAGATAAAAAAAATCGAAAAGACATTTCCCTTCAAAAGCCCAATGAACTTTTTTTTTTGTATTTATGTTTCCGTCCTTTTAGGTTCCGTAAACTTAAATGCTTGTTATATACATTTTCATTTTTTTTTGTGTAGAGTTTACTATAATTTTTATACATAACTATCCGATCTGTGGAACGAAATGGTGGGTCATTGGTACTTTCGTTTTAACTGCAATGATAAAAGGCAGTTATTCTATGTGAAGGAAGACAAAACCGGTATCATTTCCATGTCTTTGTTTGAGAATAAACACTTTGTTTGAATATCAAATGCTTATCTATGTGGCACAACATTTTGGAATTATTGCTCGATAATTTCTTTTCGGTTTCTTGCACTCCAGCTTTTTTTAATTTGAGTGCCACTGATGAGTTTTATGAGCACGAAATATTCGTCTTGCGTACAAAGTTATATGTCAGGTGAGTATCTTTGATCAAAATTTCGGGTATGAGTTTGCAAATGTATATGATATTTTGATTGGTTTGTCTTATGAGGAAATCGACCGGAATATGCATGAAATATTTGTCATTGGACGCTTAGCAACAAGCAATCAATCAATATATTTTATGGGGACGAATTATATACCTATGTCATTACATATGACATCTATACTAAGACAATGAGTTTAAGCAATTATATTTTGTTGATATTTTTAACGTAATTTGTATTTTTCAGTCTAACGCACGGTTAATTATTTTTGCGATTCATTTAAATTTAACTCGAAATGTGGATCTGTTGCGATAAGATTGGTATTGTTAAATTTATTTCCAAACACAAATTCTTAACTTATTTATACTCTTTTTATTAAAACAATGGGTTCACTATAGGTTCAATTCATCTTGCATAAAACGTATTGCTTTCCCCTATTATACTGTTGTAATTCTGGAGAAAAAGGCCATAAGTCTGATGGCATAAAAGATGTTAAAATAAATCTATCTGTTCGCATGGCAATGAAAACGAAATAGAAAGTTGGCCTATATATTGAAAAAAAAAATTCGTGCAGAATATTTTCTCCTTCCGCGACAGTTATAATTCAAAGCCTGACGTTTTAAGTGATTTAAAATAGAAAATGAACTGTCCACAGTACGTAGAGACGTATGCTAGTAACCATTGTATTTATATATTTTAATGTGTTATCGCTGTCATATTAACCGGAGCCAGGAAAACACTATGAGTTTGAGATTGAACAGTGTACTTAAGATGTGAACCCTGTCTTAATTGTCCGATGACAGAAGAACGTTTTATTGTGGTAAAGATAACCAATGATTCATTATAAATTATAGAAAAAATGTTCGGTTCATTTAAAATATGTTTTAAAAATTGCAGTTGCGATTACATCCCTTTCTTATATTTAATGTGTCCGTCTGATTGTTTTCGGATTTCTACTATAGCTGATTAAAAATAAATGGGACAGAGTAGATTTTGAAAATGTTGTTGTGCTATGAAAGGTGAGGCGGAAGATGCCAAGTGGTCGTTTATGGATCATAAGTCGATAGAAATTGGCAACACAATAGCAAACAAAAAACACAAACGTTCTCAAAACGCCCAATTAAAGAACTTAAGGTGGTATGGGAGTCTAAAACAAAAATGATAGAATTTGTTCATACTTTGTCAATATGAAGTATCTGTTGATATATGTTTAAAAATATAACAAAAGTGATAGGTCACCGTGCATTTTCTCAAACTACAGGTTGTGACAAAATGACACATTTTGTATTGATTATACAGAAAAATACACCATTTGTTAAAAATTTTATATTTATAAGTTATAATTTTATAAACTGGTTCTTTTGAATGATAGGTTATATATCTAGTAACTTGATAGTAAATCTAGACCTTAAGTTCTCTGTTTTTTTACAATCCAAGATGGCGAAAGACACCCATACCACCTTAAGGTAGATTCACTGTATAAAGTAAAATCACAAAAATATTAAACTCCGAGGACAATTCAAAACGGAAAGTCCCTAATCAAATGGCAAAATCAAATGATAAAACACATAAAACGAATGGACAACAACTGTCAAATTCCTGACTTGGAAGAGGCATTTTCAAATGTAGCAAATGGTGGATAGAACCTGGTTTTATAGCGATAAACCGCTCAATTGTACGGCAGTCGCATCAAATTTCATTATATTGACAATGATGTGTGAACAAAATGTCACAAATAGGGGTACAAAGCAACACGAACCCCATCAAAAGCTGGGGGGTGATTGCAGGTGCTCCGTAAGGTTAAGCAGATTCTACTCTACATTTAGCACCTGTGGTGTTGTTCATGTTATTACACATCCGATATATAGTCTAATCCGGTAGGTCGTAATTCGTGAAAAGGGAAAGGGATTGTAGTTACGACATCAAGAACATATTATTCGATATCATATGTATGACGGTCAACCAACTCATGATGGCGTCCGTAAAATTTTCGAAGTGATGATTTCAACTCCACGATGTGGAACTCTTGGATTAAAAATGAAAACGTCACAATTGGGAAGCTGAACTCATCTGTTTCGTCGTAAAGTTTTCAACCGACCCTCATAGTCAATTTCTATTTATAAGTCAAAATCAAATGGCAAAATCAAAAGCTCAAAAACATCAAACGAATGGGTAACAACTGTCATATTCCTGACATGGTACAGGCATTTTTCTATGTAGAAAATGGTGCATTGAACCTGGTTTTATAGCCCTGAATCTCTAAGTGTATGACAGTCGCATCTAATTCCGTTATATTTATAACGATGCATGACCAGAACAGACATAATAGGTAAAATAGTAAAATTATTGGTACAACCGTCATCGCCATGTCATAATATCAAAGCAAACAAATATTAAGCTAAAAAGCACAAAAAGCATACATGTATATGAAATTTAAAAACCACATTCATTGCTTCGCGTGTTTGATGTCAGAAAATGTAAACGTCAAATAGGAAGAAATTTATCGTTCAAAATATTTTCACATGGGGAATGGTGGTATACCAGGAAAAAAAATCACCATCTCTGATTGTACAATAGCAGTACACAATCTTTCTAGTTTTTTGCCTAAATCTGAGAATTTTGAGACAGATTTTCAATAAGACTGTTTATTTGTATGCAGAAAATAAGTTATTTATTGCAATATCCAAAATGTTTAAACAAATACCAAAGATTTGTGTTTTTTTTTAATTCAATTTATTTTTTATTAAGGGGAGCTAACCCTTTAAGTAAATTTTAATACGTGAGTGGTACCAAAGTTATTGTTCTACTTGTAGAAAGAAAACAAGTTCATTGACACCATTTTTTCTTTCTGTTCTCTTTAAGCACACTTTAAAACCTATCTTCTCTTATTTTATTTCAAACTCCTATCTCATAGATTTCATTTTATTCACAAAATTGTGTTTTTTCATGAATAATCTATGCAAATTTGGACAATTTTTTTGCTCGACTTGCTGTTTGAATTATGTCGTAATTTTTATTATATTTTTGAAAAAAGCATTATCAAAATTTCATTTGGGTAAAGTATAAGAAAATTATATCTGAGGATATAAATACCGACAATTAAGTCTGAACAAACAGGAACCCCATCAAGAAGTGGGGTAATCTTAGGTGCTCCGAAAAGGTAAACAGATCCTGCCACACTAGTGACAACCACCGTTTTATATGGAACGCCATGACTGTCTTCTGATGTTGATTGTTTGATATGTTCGGTGCTTTCCGCATTTTGTTCAGTAGTATTTATATTATGTTCAGTAGTTTTCATATTATGTTCAGTAGTTTTGACATTATGTTCAGTAGTTTTGACATTATGTTCGGTGCTTTGGTTATTATGTTCAGTAGTTTCATTATTATATGCAGTGGTATTTCAATTATGTTCGGTACTTCTGGCGTTATATTCAGTGCATTTTTCATTATGTTCAGTACTTTCGACATTATGTTCAGTAGATTCAATATTATTTGCAGTACATTATGTATTACCTTCAGTGGTCCCGGTTTCTTTATATTCAGTGAATTGTTCATTATGTTTAGTAAAAGCACCGGTATTATATTCAGTTCCCTTTACAAAATTGTTTTCTATTCTATAATATAGCCTTCTTCTGGTCAGAATAAACAGTATCACAGAGGGTTTTTACGAGGTTTCCCATTTTCCTGATGTTATTGGAGCAACTGATGGGACATATATTAAAATTCAAGTACCATTCAGCGGAAGCTTAAGTGAATACATTAATGTCAATACAAAAATGGTACATTCCATTTACTTAAATTGTTTTCAGTAGGAAAGGCTTTTGAGATATATACCTCTCGACTGACATATGAATAAGCTCCAGTAAAAACAATTTGAAAATTATTGTTTAAGTTACTTTTTAGGAGGGGGTTTAAAAACCACCTTTTTTTATCAAAACATACAAAAGTACTGTAAAATTCTTATTTTGTCATCATATTCATTAAAACGATGAAATAATCAACAACACCTCGTCTTTTCATCTTACTTTTAATAATGACTTGCCATATCAAAATATGTAAACTTTAAAAGTTTTTTTCAAAAGTCTGCATATCAAACTAAGATATTGCAGGAACAGATTCAGATAAAATATTGTTTAATTTTTAATTTTCACAGTGCTTCGCAAACCGACATTGTTCCCCCTTTTTGCCTCAAGTCTTGTGCATTATATATTACATTTGTCGAACCTTATGAAAAGAACAGAAAAAAAACCGTGAGTGAGGCAAAGCATGCAGTCATATTCCAATTCGAAAATAAGATCCTCTATTTATGTATTTTGTATATAAAATTTCTATTTATGCAGTTTTAGAGTGGATGTTGCTATGGATAATATGTGTTTCCATGGTAACAATTGAAGTCAAAAACATTTAAGGATAGTAATTTAAAGTTTGCGTTAGCTTTTATGTATTATCTTATCGGTTATAAAACAATTCAGGACATTTAAGCTCTTAAACTGCAATATTCTGCAGATAAAAACTCCGTTTCAAAGGAAAAAATCGGTTGCTATGGTGATAAAACTAAAGAAAATCCCACGCATTTTTTATTTAATTTGGTAAAGAAATATCCAAACTTCATAACTACAGTGCTAACTATTCTGTACACATTTGCACTTTCCTGAAAAACACCAGAGAAAATTTGATAATTTCGCAAAAATCCCAATTTCAGAAAAGTTGAAAATATGCATTTTTTCGCAAAATTTTTCAAAATTGACACGCAATCTTCACTGAAATGAAGCTTAAACCAAGTTGTAACAATGTTACATATGAACATTAATGAAAAATGCATGATTCTATTCATAATCAGGCTCTGAATTGAGGTGATTTAGCTGATTTTTGAAAGATTTGACTACGCTAATTTACCAAAAAATAGTGTGTCCGTTACCATGGCAACCACTCATATCTTCCCAACCAAATTTGTTTTTCGAGCAGTATTCATGTATTGCTTCTACTAGGCCAATTATAGATAAAATCTGAAACCTTCATGTATCGCACTCTGCCTGGTTCTTACAAAGAGCTGTACTTAAAACGTAACGCATTTTTGTATCACACGATGTGAAGCTCTTAGTGTCATACGTTATGCACGCCAACTTGAAAATATCAATTAACTTAAGGACACGTGACACGATTTTATTATTTTTTGAAATACAACAATAAATATTAGTGTGAAATCATGTTCTGTGTAATTTTACCGATCAAACCCTGATCAATCGGCATTTTAGGTCAAAGAAAAGAGCACTTTTTATAATCATTGATTTTTAATTAGAGAACGGTCACGTGATCGTGCTAACGTCATTGACGACAAGCTGGGGAAATGTCTCAAACTTGACAATGTCGATTACTTTTCTGAATATATAATGTTGATAGCAGTTTTTGAGATAATTCCCAAATTTGAGACATATGACTTTATCAATTTGATCCATTGAATGTGGTAAATAACCAAGAAAATGACTTTAATTCTTTATAAGAAGGTTCCACCATCGGCGATATTTCAGCGAGTACAGAACGGTTAGATATGTTCGTCGCATTAATAAATTTTCTATAGTTCTTTCTGCACGTTGTGCTTTCAAATAAAACTACTATTAGTATAGAAATTATAAATTTCGAATTGTTGATCAAATAGTCCTTAGAAAACATTTATTTTTTCCTTCTTAAAAACAGTAACTTTTAGTAAAATTAAAAACGGAAAGTCCCTTATCAAATGCCCAAACACATCAACCGAATGGATAACAACTGTCATATTCCTGACTCCGTACAGGCATTTTCCTATCTAGAAAACGATGGATTTTAAAGCTAGCTAAACCTCTAACTTGTTTGACAGTCGCATAAAACTCCACGACGTGTGTACAAAACAAACAGACATAATAGGTGAAAATGGTCAAAAATAGTGGTAAAGCAGTCAACATTGTGTTTCAACATCAAAAAAATATGTCAACAAAGATAAACAAAAAGACATATATACAAAGCATTATCAAAAACGAAAGACAAGAATACAAAAAATTACCATAGCACATCTACAGAATGACCATGATGTATAAGTACCAAGCCACGTTAAATGCATATATCCAAAAGTCGACTAAACAGCATAAGTAATAATTTACAAAGTCAAATAAATTAATCATATAACACATTATTGAGATAATACTAATATCTATAATTTAGGACCATCGTGTATTATTTCAAAAGTTGGTAGGGAATAATTATCAACAATGTATTGATGAACCTTTTTTTTAGAAAAAGGACGAGACTTTCGTGAAATACCCCTAGTTCATCATTTTTTTTCCTAGACGCTGGGGTCATTTTACAAAGTCTGAGAAGCAGCTACAAGCTCTTAAATACCGAATGCGGTGAGAAATGTTTATCCAATATACAGGTGAAGTTGGTATATGGCTTCTAAGCTGGGAGAAATTTAAAATTTCAAAATTAAAATCGACTAGTTTGTCATCAATTCGGAGACTGAAATGACAGCTTATGTCAAATTCGAGGTACGTGTCTGTTGTTTCTACAAGTTCTAGTTCTGGAGGATATATTGATATTAATTAGAATAGTTTGGATTGTTAATGAAAAGAACATCATCAACATATCTGAATGGGAAATTAAATTATCTGGCTTCTTTGATCTGCTTGTTTTTGAAAAGTGTGTGAAGGAACCCCGACTGATATGAAAACAAGAAGAGGTCGACATGGAGAGGCGCACAATTTGTTCCCAAAGGAATGCCGAAAATTTATTGAAAAAGTCTACCTCCAAATTTAACAAATATAGATGTGCACCAGAAGCAGAAAACAAAAACAAGTCAGAATAAAATTTTAACAAAGCGTGCGATAGGAATACGTTTTTAAATGTTACCTTTTTGCAAAAAAGGGCTGTTTCACAGGTATGCATTAGCATACAATTTAATGCCTCAAATACATAATGTTAAGCTGGAAACTATACATCACACTGGAAAATATCAGGCTGCCTGTTTTCAGAATTTTGAAGATTTTTTGTCTCCAGGTTGAATATACGGGAATTGTTTGTTTTACTTTAAGTAGTCTCCCCTCATATTACCTCTACATTTATTTGGGGTTATTGTTTTAGTATTTTAATTTCCAAACCTAGTATACTTGACCAGGTAAAAGGTAATACGACACTTGTAGTGTATTTAAGTCACCTGTATTGTCATTAACCAGTGAAAATCATGCATTATTTGGAAAGAATATGTTGAATATGTTAAATTAAGAAAAATACTCGTACCACATATACCTAAAGAAACAGTACCATCCAAACCCTTACAAATTTGTCTCGTAATTATATGTAAAGTTGAATTCCTATACTTTCCTCTTTATTCCTAAATTTTTCTTATTACTTTATTTGTGTATTGATACCAGCAAAATGATGTCCAGGAAAATTGCAATGCTTGCAATGTTTATGTTTATGCCAAAAACATTTCTTCAAATACGAATAATGTTATATATTTTTTTTTATCTCAATCGGGGCTTAAATTGAAAGATAGTACATGTAACATAAGTAACATTGCAAAATACATCAATAATGTAGATCACACAATTTGCTAGACTGTAAAATACTTCCTATCTTTTAATGTGAAAGAAGATGACTGAGGGTGCTGATGAATGAAATATTTAAAGATATTGTTTTTCCAATGTCATTAAAATTTTTGGTTGTACCAAGCAAATGGTTCAAAAGACCCTCTCTTCATTTATTATGAATTATAATGAAAAACGAAACTGAAACCAAGCTAAAAATATCCCAAAATATTTAAAACCAAAATAAGATAAAAACTGAGAAGGCTTCCTTAAAAATCACATTAACACAAAACAAAAAGATGACGTAAATGTATGATATTACGAAGAAGTCTATACCGTTTTGTACTTGTAAAGTATTATGAAGTTCAAAAATACAAGGTTTCAAAATATACGAATATCTAAAGGTCAAAATTCTACAACGAACCGTTCAGTTGATAACGTACTTTATAAATGCATAAACCTCTACATTCTCAAGTCAGGAATAAGACAGTTTTGATTACATTCGTTTGATGTGTTTGAGATTTTGATTATGCCATTTGATTAGGGACAGTTCGTTTTGAATTTTCCTCGGAGTTCAGTATTTTTGTGAATACACTTTTTTCCACAGGGCTTATATATTCAACAAGTAATAATAGATATTCAACAACACTATACCAAGGATTCAATGACGTCTGATGGACTATTGTTTTGGACTCGTTAGGGTCAGCAGGTTATCACAACAGGCCGTTAGACGCCAGTACAATCTCGTACTATTGAACATCAGAAAACAAAAGTATAACAAAACAAACATTCATTTTCCCAGGACTCAAGTTCTATTTATAGAACATATTTTTTTTTTATAATCTACCAATTACTATTCCCTTTATGTAGTGTGTTACACCGCTTCAAGACCAAAAATTGTTAATGGCATTTCGCCTGAGGTGAAGTAACAAGGTCTGATTGGATATCTCAATTGTTCATTAATCAACGTTGACCTGTCACCAGCTGTAGTAAATTTATTTATAACTAACAACACAATTTGTCTTAGGGTAAATTTGTTTGTTGATATTTTTTCTTTTACAGTAAGCTCTGCGAGTGCTCGACCAGAAATTGTTGATGCCATTTTACCTAAGGTGAAGCAACAAGGTCAGATTGGGTATCTCAACTGCTCGGTAATAAACCTGAATCCGTCATCAGCAGTAGTAAGTATACCAATTTCTTTTTAATTAATTATTTATTTATTTATTTTTAATTGATAAAGGTCTATTAAGACTTGTATAACTTATTGAGTAAATCGATTAACAGTAGTGCAGACATGTGTTCATCCTAAAATAGACTCACAAAATATGGCAAATATGTTATAATTGTTTATAAACTTCTTAATTGATTGAGTGTTGGTATTTTAACGACTCTTTTAAGCGCTACTTTTAAGCGCCATTTTTGGGGCTATTTCGAGGGGTCAGTTTTAATTGGTGGAGAAAGTCGGATTGCCCAGAGAAAACTACCGACATTCGATAGGAAAACTGACAATCCTAGTAAATTAAGAGTCGAATGCACCCGCACAAGCGTAATTCGATATCACAACATATCAGTGTTGACTGACTAGTGATTACAGCACTACTTAGACCACTTGGCCACCGAGGCCCCCTAAACTTCTCGATAAAATTATCTTTAGTTATAATATTTATTCTACATAATAGTTCGTGAAAATATAACTTCAAAATATATCTCTATGTATTACAGCTACAATGGGTTAAACAAACAACACCATCAGGAACACCATTACTAATATCATCCAATGAAAAGATCCATGTTAATGATGTAGTTGAAGGTCATTCGAAATATTATGTCAAAAAACTGTATATAATAACAAGGAACAGTACCAACTTGAAATCAGGGCATTGACTGAAAATGACGCTGGCTCTTATACATGTATGATCAGACTCGCCAATCAGAACTATTTACAATGGCCGAAAAAGCTTGGTCTCCTAACTGTCATGAGTAAACAAATGAGTAAGTAATTATAACAATACGTGCACATACTGCTATTTCTGAGTAACTCTTTGTTGTAAAGCTAATCAAATTTACCAAGTTTCCGAGCATTTTTGTTTTTGTTTATTTGTTTTGAGTTGTTGTTGTTGTCCATTTTAGGAGAGTTGAGATATCCATACTGTCTTAATGTAAATCCAGCTTCAGGTTCACTCGACCAAATTAAAGTTTATAATGAATATGATCTGAATAAACAAGATGACCAAAGATAAAAGCTGACGACAAGTGGTACTCACTTACTATAAAAACTGTTCAAGGTAGTGACTTTGGAAAGTTTTATTGGCATTCTGAGAACCGGTTTGGTAATAAGAACGCTACATTATATACAATGCATCACTGAAGCGACATCTATTAACGATATTCTATTTATTTATTTTTATTTTACAATATATCCTCAGCTGTGAGATGTGTATGCATCTTTACATTTATGTATGTCACCGTTGTCTTTATATGTATATTTAAAATGTTTGATTTGTCATTCATCAGCTCATTTATTTTATTTATTCTACTTTTCATCATACTCATTATGACGTTTGACTGAGACTGTCGACAGTTAAAATACACATCATTGCACAATACTCGTCACTACACACATGAATGCTACAGCTAGAATAAGAATATGATTGAACGCACGCGGGTGAATAAATTTACGTCATATATATATTATAAATATATATATATATAATTTCTATGTTTTTAGTATTTCATCAAATGCTTTTAACTCCCTTTAGTAACAGACGCTTAAAAGCGGAAAAAAGTATTTACAGGTAAGTGAATTTTGTAATTTGAAAAGTCTTATTCACAGTTTCCAGATAAAATTTCATTCAGTAAAAGTAAGATAAGTTTTATTGTCAAAAGTTATGATAAGGTTCGATACGGGGTTTACGTACCTTTAACATAGTTCTGTAGCAAAGTCCACACTTACAGAATAAAGCTATAAATTGTCTTATTTGCATTATCAGGTCACGACGTAATTTTGCAATGCTTTGACGTTTTTATTAGTCCATCAGTTCTTGGTCTCGATTTAGCTTGAGGTATTATATTTGGGTTATGGGTGAATGTTTTATTTTCCGAATTTGTTTATGTTGAAATTAATATGTATTGGAAATATCTTTAAACATTTGTAACAATATCTTCAACTAAACATTGCATTATCAACTGTAGATAAGCATAAGTACCTACACAATTTGTTTTCTCGAAGTCTTAAACTTTTTACTAAAAAGTGCCTACAAACATCCAAGCCATTATATGCTGCTTCAAAGCCCCCCAAAAATCATTCCCGCTCTTATTTCAGATGTAACATCAAGCTATGGCACCTTGTCTTTTGGTCAGTTGGAGAGAGACCGAGATGCTAGGCACGTACCCATTACGCTTGTGCAAAGCATCTTCCTGAGTTTTCTCTTGACATTGTACCAGTCCAATCGATGTATCTTGAATACCCTGTAATTCAAAAGGCAGTAACTTAACACTTTAATTCTTGGATAACCCTTGGAATCTTCCGTCTCTTTCTCAGAGGATTGTAAATACAGTCAATATATAAAAAAAACGTCTGTGAAAATTCAGTATTTCATTGAATATTGATCCATCTAATTCGTCATGAATTTTATCCATAAATTATTGGAATGTTGCATGACTTGAAGTGGCACCAAACAGCAATTTCGTATAGCGATATCTGATCCCAAATGCATATTAATAGGTATTAATCAAAGGTATTAATCGAAACTAGATTTCGGTAATTTTCACATAACAATAATTGTTCATATGCTTGAGATAAATCCAATTTGGAAAACTTTTCCAAACCATTTAATCTCGTAAATAAACCCTCTGTTTTTGGTAATGGGTACTGGGGTACCTCTAAACACAACATGAATTGACGATAACTTTATAATCTCTGCGAAAACGTACACTTCCATCTGGTCTAATTACAGGAACGATCGGCGCTTCCCATTCGGAATATTTTATTTTTTCCAGAATTCCTTGCTTTTCAAGATGTTTGGTTTCATCTGCGACTTTATCACTCAGAGCATACGGTATAGGTCCTGGCTTAAAAAACTTTCGGCACGGCTTCCTCCTTTAACTTTAAAACGTCTACAATCCAACTACATTTAAAAATTGACCATGTGTGGGTAGGTTTAGAATTAAACCTAACAATGATTTCAGCTTTTCAATTGCGAAATTGACATTTTTTAAGATGTGGTAACCGCAATCCAGTCTTCCTCGATTTTGACATCACCAGACGACACTCTTCAAAAAATTTGGACTTGCAAATTCAAGTGACGATGTCACATGTGGAATGGAACATCCTTCTAGAGCACACCAGTTCAACCTCAGTTTTCAATAAGGATCGTGTTGGTCAATCTTTAGTTTTCTATGTAGGTTTTTTTTTACTTTTTCTCGATTTTCATTTTTGTTCCATGGTGTTGTGCATTTTACTTCAACTTCTGAGTATTGAATGTCCCATGGTATCTTCCTCCTCTTCTTTTGTACATGTATATATTGCAAAATTCCACCAGCGCAGCTTTTCCTATCATGATTTCCTTGATAGAAGGGTCATTGCACTAACAATGAAGGTATTGAACCAGAATTCAATTGGAAAAGTTTCCATTATGAGTTGGTTGATCCTATGGAATAAATGGCTCACTCACAGATGCCCATGGATATGTTCCAATTGTCATAGTCAATCTTCTTTCCTCTTTTCCTAGATTGCAATGAAGCTTGCATGATCTTTAATTTCATGTTTAATAAAGTCTTTAATAAACCCTAACTGATATTGCTGATGTGACGTTATACAGAAAAGATGTTTGATGAAACCTTAAAAGTTTGCAAATGATACAATATTTATCACTGATGGCCTGTACAGTACAATTGCCATTGCGTGTGTGTGTAGTACTCATATAATTTACTATTATTACCCACTTAGTGATCACCCTGGTTTTGTTATGGTGCTCATGTTGCTAAGTCTTTAGTTTTCTATGTTTTATTTTGTGTAATATTCGTTTTTTTTTGTTTGTCTTATGTCATGCCATTGTTAGTTGCATTTTTGGGGTTTTCAGCTGTTTTTTCTTTATCAAGGGTAGAATAAATGTGACAATTTAATCTATTTCTGTATGTAGGGTTAAATCAAGTCCATTTCTAAGCTAAGATACGTGTTCAATTTCAAGTGGTGTCATTGACCTTGTCACTTGAAGATACAGGTTTTCGGTGAGCTCATCAAAATTCATTTTTACAACAAAAAGGAAAAAAAGGAAATAAAATGGTAAAATATGTCATTTTAGGGAAATAACTCCTTCAAGAGGTGGCCAGACAGTTTCAACGAGTATAGACAATTGGTAGAGCTCAGCATTTTGAAAATGTTGGCACTTCTCATGTTTTCTCTTTTTTAACTTTTTTTCTAAATAATAGACAAAACTTGCATTATAATCCTATGTTCTATTTTTTTAGCCATGTTGGCAGATGGGGTCTTCAGACACATTTAAAAAAAAAACTAGATACCCCAATAATGATTGTGGCCAAATTTGGTTAAATTTGTCCCAGTAGTTTCAGAGGAGATGATTTGGGTAAAAGTTAACAGATGACAACGAAGGATGTTGATGTTTGTGCATTACTTCTATAAAAATTGTTGTTTTTTTTTGTAATTGTGGCCCTTACAGACATTTGACATTATTTTTTTTAATTTGATAAAAAAAAACATAAAAAAGAAATAAATACATTTCTTTATTGCAATAATTACAATTTATTCATTCAGAAGCTATTCAGCCTACAACTTAGGATGTAAGACTTAAAACAAATAATTTCAAAGTGAAAAGTCACTATAAACATGATAATACAAAGCAAATAAGTTATGTATGCAAAATGTACCAACTATGGCAAAGTAAAAACATTGCAATTAAAAAAAAATAACATCCTCATACATGTAACTCAATCCTGTACAATGTCTATTGATTTTTCTTAAATTTATCATTTTGTAACTTTAGTTCAGTTCAAAATTGAGCATTTCAACTTGTATTTTTATTTCTGTTGAATATTGCACATGACATCACATATAGTTTTCTTTAGGTCACATGCATATGACATCACATATAGTTTTCTTTAGGTCACATGACATCACATTTAGTTTTCTTTAGGTCACATAATAGTTGACTTGTGTTAAACAAATTTCTGTCCATTAAGAGACACATATCCTTTGTTCTATGATTATCATGAGTCATCAGCTGAACTCTGTTTCTGACCAATTACTTTCCACATCACTTCCATCAAAATCTCCCTGAAAAATAAAGTGATGAAAACAATGAGGTCTCATATCTCTCAGAGGAAGTTGCCTTTAAATGGATTTGGCTAGTGCTTGAGGACTTTTTTTGGTAATATATCTATTCAACTGTTTTGGTTGTTATACATCTTTGGCTTTAGACTTTTTGGCTTTGAGCATTCCTGATGAAGGTAAATCCAGAAAAGCACTTCCGACAAATGAAATTTATAACATTTGTCTATCTACACACATGTGTTCCTTTGATTTTATGTTATCTATCTACAAACATCAATAGACTCATCATCTTTATCAGGCTTAAAGTTCTGTATGCCAGATACACATTATATCTACAAAAGACTCATCAGTGAAACTCAAATTACAAAATTCGGTCTTTAAGTGTGAATAGCACACATTTTTTTACCCTCAAAAAGTAGATGATAGAGTGGATGTGTATCATACACAACTATAGAGGTTTTTTGTGGTTTTTAACAGCATTTTTGTTCTTCATTATTGAATATGTTCAAGTCATTTTTTTTATTCCATTTTTTTACTTGTAATTTAAAAAAAAGTGTTTTCTTTCTTTATTAAATACACAAGTTCTGCTGAAAGAGCTTACAATGTAATCAAAAATTAAGTATGGGTGTGTAGCAATTGAATAATCGTGTCAACTTTTGATATATTAACCTCAGGCAAATACTGACTCTTATTTTCTGTCAGATTTACCCATGTTTACTACTTACATCATTGTCACTGCCTTCCATATCCTCTAAATCATAGGTACTCTCTAAACCAACATCATTATGTTTTTCTACTCTTTCCTTGCCTTCCCGTGCTCTTGTATTTGTAGGGTCAAGGCTGAAAAGGATAACAAATATTGTTGATTTGAAGTTTGTTTCCTATTATAAATGTATGTCATAAAAAGAATGTGTATAGACTTTGCATATTTGTTTTTAAAAATTTGTTTAATTCATAGATGAAAGTGGAAATCTTTTAAAACAGTATTCCATTAATTTTCATACATACAAATTTGTACTGCCTCATTCTGTAAATTTAACAATTCATCTATCAATATCAAGGCTAAAACTTTTTAAAGAATTTTTAAGCTGAAAAGTATAAACAACTAAATTTGTTTTAGAAGTAGCAAAAGTGAGCATTTTTAAGAATAAATTTGAGAAAAACCTTGAGCATTTGGAAGAGCCGTGTAAAACATTTAGAAAAGAAGGGTTATCATATAAATGAATTTTCTATTAACAGATCCAATGGTATGAATGATTTTTTTGTAATGTTTAGAAATTTTCAGTATTTTGAGGTGAGCTTTTTTATCTTAAAAAAAAATTAAAATTTTACTGTATTTTTAAAATGCATTGCCATGAACATAAAATGCTAATCATGAGCTCAGCTATCATTTCCCTATCTTTTTCCTGTAATCTTAAATAAAAGCTGATACCAAAATAGCTCTATATGCAGTGTGTATTGTTTTTTTATGATATCAAAAGACAAAGAAGAGGAAAATATGAATAAATTACAGAAACTACTTTTATAATTAAATGTGTGAACCAGAGTCCAGCAATTTAAATAACAAAATGTGTCATCCAGGGTCAGGCAATGATAATGTTTTGTAGGACTGACCTCAAAGCTATATTATATTCGTCCAAAGCTTCAAGCGGTTCACTGATCTGTGCCAAGAAATCACCCAATTGTTGGTGCAGACGACATGTGTTGTGTGTATGCAGCTGTTTTCTTAACCTGAAAAAATATACAATCAGGAAATATGATTATGAAATGTTTTATATTTTTACTACAGTTCAGTTACTTATTCAAGATGATTTTAAATATAGGAATTTCTATTGAAAATTTATTCCTGAAAGTCCTTACATATATCTTACTTGCAAGACTTAAAAGAAAATCGGTAATGTTTAAACAAGTAATAGATTACAAAACTTCACAGCTTATAATCAATAGAGATGTTCATTAAACAAGAATATTACAAAAAATATTTAATTGAACAGACTATAATAAAGACTAAATGCATGATTTATAAATTCCATTTGAAAGGCTTTTTACAGGGAACAGGCTTTTTCTTCACAATTTTGGGGGGATTAAGGGTGCATGTTATACACAAATAGAGAATGGTAACAGGGAATGCATCAAAGAGACAATAACCCAACCCAAGATCAGAAAACTGCCAAAAGCCAACAACTGGTCTCCAACATGAGAAATCCCCACACCCCTAAGTGGGTTTCAGCCATGGCCAACTCATAAACAATAATGTATACTAGTTCAGCAAAATAAAGCCACACTAAACTTCAAATCATACAAATGAACCCAAAATTTTAAAAACACTCAAGACTTACAAAGCCTAGAGGTTCCTGACTTGGGACAGTCGCCAGATTGGGACGGGGTTAAACACGTTTTGTGATACATTGTATCTCAACCCTCCCCCTATAACTCTAGTCAATATGGATTAAACAAACATACAGCAATATGTCCAGTAAAACTCAGTTTGAAAGAAGTCCACTTTAAACACACACACTGCTGACTTGCAGCTGTCTTTATTTAACAGTTGGTATTAAACAAGTTGATAATTTTTTTTATATGTCTGACTGTAACACTTACAGTAAGGTAACAGTTAATTGAGATATTGTCTTATTTACATCTACATCAAAATTTATTTCAAAATCTTATGTATTTTAGGTAATTTTTACTAAAAGAGTGCTAAAGATACCAGAGGCAGAGTCAAACACTAAAGTGTACAACTAAGTGTTGTGATTGGTTACTTATGTCCATAACAATGAAATTCAACCAATGGTGTGACATTATTCTCATATTATTTGTGAACAAGCAATGGAATGACCCATAATACTTCAGATTATGAAATGACTAATCATACATTAATGATGGTTTTTCAAGTAGGATGTGTGTCTCTCAGCTACAATCTCTTAGAAGAGCAACACTCCTGAAATGAGATGTATATGAGAAATATCCTCCCGCAACACTCCTGAAATGAGATGTATATGAGAAATATCCTCCCGCAACAGCCCTGAAATGAGATGTATATGAGAAATATCCTCCCGCAACAGCCCTGAAATGAGATGTATATGAGAAATATCCTCCCGCAACACTCCTGAAATGAGATGTATATGAGAAATATCCTCCCGCAACACTCCTGAAATGAGATGTATATGAGAAATATCCTCCCGCAACAGCCCTGAAATGAGATGTATATGAGAAATATCCTCCCGCAACACTCCTGAAATGAGATGTATATGAGAAATATCCTCCCGCAACAGCCCTGAAATGAGATGTATATGAGAAACATCCTCCAGTTTAAAAGACCATTCATAATGTGCGTATTGCTATTTTCCTAGACAACATCAATCAATGACGTTGGTTCATGAATCATACATCTCTTTCTACTCAACTAAGAAAAACCCATATCACTTGAGTATCATGATATGAAAATGAAAAATTATCACAAGAAAAGATCAAATCAAAATTTTGGAACATAGCAATAATTATTGATACTGACACAATGTGAGATCTCAGCTGAAATAGTGAATTGTATTTTTCAAAAATTTAGAATGAATAATACTTAAACTAACATTTCAGTGCCTTTATCATACTGATGATCTCTAAGTAATATTTCTGCCATTACATAAACAGGTTCTAGGTAGGATGGATCTAACTTCATTGCTTTCTCTAGATATGGTTTGGCCTGAAATCAGACAATATTCAAAGACAGGTATACAATATAACTTGTAGGTTGTAGCAATATTTTTTTTAAAATAATTTTTGTAGCAAATTCAAATATAATTTCATAGCAAAGCTTTTTATTCAATGTTGTACAAACATAAATAAAATGAGGTAACAAGAAATATTTTGTTTTACCCCCTACAGCAATTAGGTCAGATAATCAAAAGATAAACAGTTTATATCTTTAAAATTTATTTGACTAACAAACAATATTATGCCCAAAAAAGATGCTGGGAAGGTAACCCAGAAAAAATATCACTAAATCACAATCAAATTGTTATAATGTGAACTAAAACATAAACCTTTAAAAAAAATTTGTGTCCCTTAAATATTATTTCTTACAGATTGAGGTTATTTAACGTGGTTCCCAACACTTTCACCAAAATGAATTTGGCTCGTTTAATTTTCATAAAATTTCGCTAAATTATTTACTTTGACAAAAATATAAAAATTTCAAAAATTTTGAACTAACCGTTTTGTCAGAAAAATTACACTGGTTATATAGCAGTTTGACAAACACCAATTTTGATCATTGAGAAGCTTAATATTCCTTTTACAACACAACGTTATTAAAACATTTAGCTGACTTTACAGAGTTATCTCCCTGTAGTGTTAGGTACCACTTAACCATTAAATATAGAAAAAAAAACTTCTTAACAAAGTTCTTAATTGCATCATTTGTTTTTCTCTACTCAATTAAAATCATTTACCTTTGCAGACATATTTGGTTCATTTGTCAATACTGATGCATAAATCTGAAAAAGAAATGTAGAAATCAAAATACAATCTATGAAATAAATTAGAATAATGTACAAAAGAAATTCAATAAAGGGCTGCAAAAAGCATGTATAACAAACCTGACATCAATGTATACTATTATCAGAGAAAAGGTGTTATAAAATTCCAATAAAGTTTGACAAAGTT
Source organism: Mytilus edulis (assembly GCF_963676685.1). NCBI lineage: Eukaryota > Metazoa > Mollusca > Bivalvia > Mytilida > Mytilidae > Mytilus > Mytilus edulis. The sequence continues at coordinate 56,664,254 of NC_092349.1, read as the reverse complement.
AAGAGTTACCATTTTAGTTTAATTTTCAAATTAGTAAAACAAGTTTACCTGAATGAAACATCAAATTAATTTTTAATTATTATTTTCAATTATTTGGATTTAGGAAGGTTCTATTTCTTCTCAAATGTAACAAGAATTTAGACATTTTGTTTCCAAATAACATTTTTGTGTTATTAAAATCTTTTTCTACTAATTATTATTGGAAGTTAATCCAAAATAATAAATATTTTATTAGTCTAATTACAAGATTGTTAAAATTGCTAGTAATGAGCATTTATTTATGTGTGTGGGATAACAATTTTTGATGAAATTTGTGGAAAACACCAAATCTAAATACTCTATATTGAATATATATGTTTCATCACTTTGATAGCATCAAATGATGAAACCACTCAATTAATAAGCATACAATAGCAATTTTTTTTCTCAAATCCTGAAAATAAGTTACAAAAAAAGGAATCCGCAAATCATAGTCTTAACTTACAGTTAAAGTTCTGGGATTAGATCCGATTGTTTTTATTGCTTTCCCTGCACAGGCTAAAGCTTCTCTTGTTCTGTGTAATGACAGGTAACATGAAATCAAACCTATAAAAGAACAAACAGCGAAATCTGTATTAACCAAACTCCCTTTAGGGACGACATCAAAAGTTCAAAGTAGGATAAAAAACTTAATTCACATAGTTTTTTCACTGACCCCCCACCCCCACTCTTAACTTAATTTGGGGAAAATTGATTTATCTATATGGATATATGTAAAATCGATTTTGGATTAACAAAACTTGCAGCAATGTTGACCCCCCCCCCCTCCCAAACTATTTGATTTAAGTTTTTTATCCTACATCGATCTTTTGATGTCCTCTCTTATGACTGAGGAATTCATTGATATTAGACTACAGTTTCAATCACAAAGACAAAACTCCTTAAGTATGATCCTATGTAACTGTTAAAATTAGATGGCTGTCCAGTTTAAACAAGATATGAATTACTGTAAATTCAGAAATTATTGAGTGCATATATTATTGTGATTTTGTCATTTTAGACGAAAATGCAATTTAAAATTTTGCGATATTGAGAAAAATCCTGTTTAATTCATATAATAACAGTTCAAAAATGTGAGTTTAAATTATTGATATTATAACTCTGTCACATTTTTAGCGAAAATAAAAACATCACAATAATTTCTAGATTTACAGTATATAGGTTTCACTATATACACGTATGTTATACTGTTTTTTTTGTGTGTTAAGGCTATCTTTTGTAAATATTATTTTTAACTACATCCATCAAATTACAATAGAAGTACCTTTGGACCCCAAACAATCAAAGATATTAGTGTTGTACCAGATAAGCCAGTTTTGTTTGCAAATTTCATTTTAGCATTTGATGTAATAGATACAAGTTAATCTGGATTTACATTACTGATTGAATTATTTTTCCTAATTTCTGTAGTAACCAGGAGAATTCTATGTTTGCTTTTAAGACATATTTGCATCATATTTATACATATATCTTTAATAATTCTGTTCAGTAGCCACAGATAAATGCTCCCCATTATACCCCAAAATCTAGGTATATAATTTTAAAATAACATTAAAGCTAAGCATACCATGATAAGCCTCATATCTGTGTGGTGCATGACGTAAAGCTTCCTGAAAGTGTAGTGATGCATCTTGGGATTTCTTTAATTCAAATAATGCTGTGCCTTTTAGTAAATATGCCTCTACATTGAATGGATCAATAATGCTGGCCTGAAAATAAATAAATCAACATAACAAATAGGTCAAGCCAATCAGTAGATATAGTGAACTGTTAGTCACTGAGGGTTTTCCCATCATAGTCGCTAGTTCTTTTAGCACTTAAATGCATATACAGATATTTTTTTATTGCAATTTGTGATCAAATTTAGAAACCATATTAAATCAAGAAATGTATCTCCATCATGCAGAGTTCCTAATCCTTGTTCCTGTTTTGTTTGACTTTTGGTCAATTTTTGTTTTGTAGGAATTTCTTTGTTTGTACTCAGTCTTTGGTTTCAAAATATGTTGGTCTGGATTATGACTTAAAAGTCATTTATTGATGAAAGGCACATTTAGTGCAGCAAAATTGGCACTGTAAATGTTATTCTACATTAAACTTATATCAGTTAGTGTGCTCTTATAGCTATAGTGACCACTGTTTTGAGATCACTGTATTACAACTGTTGATAATTTGATTGGGTTCAACACTACTTTTCACACAATTGAACAATGCATAAGATGATTGTAACTTATTTATTTTTCACAAACAAATTTTCTTTGTTTTGTTTAACATTTTTTGTTCAATGAACAATCCCCACTTCACTTTTTACAGCCTCTGTATTTCTTTTAAAATTCATAAACAAGCCAATGAGAAAGTAACTATCTTGTTAGCAAAAATGAAAAAAATAATTATGATCACACTATACATTGATAATTATACTGTTAATTGGGCGATTTTAGCAAGGTTTTTTCCCTGCTTATTTCACAAAGATGATAAAATCATAAATTAATTTTAATCTTTTAAGAAGACCCCAATCAAAGACTAGAAAACACAAAAAAATAAATTTTGGCCTCTGAAAAAGTGAAAATTTAAACTATGCGAAAAATGAACCACGTTAGAGTACCATGATCCAATAAGGAAAGTTGGTGCAAGTAAAAAACATTGAATTTGGTAAGTTAAAGCTAATAATAATTACAAACCTTTTGAGCAAAATAAACGGTCCTTGTTCTAGCTACTTTTCTTGATATGAGAGAATAATAACCAAAAGAAATCCAAGGCTCTGGAGCCTTATCTGTCACCTTCATTAACTGTTCTGATAATCTGTAACAAAGAAATTAATTGGTGGATTATATCCAATAGAAATCCATGGTTCTGATGTCTTGGGTGTGACCTTTATCAACTGTTCTGATAATCTGTAACAAAGAAATTAATTGGTGGATTATATCCAATAGAAATCCATGGTTCTGATGTCTTGTCTGTGACCTTTATCAACTGTTCTGATAATCTGTAACAAAGAAATTAATTGGTGGATTATATCCAATAGAAATCCATGGTTCTGGTGTCTTGTCTGTGACCTCATCAACTGTTCTGATAATCTTAAACAAAGAAATTAATTGGTGGATTATATCCAATAGAAATCCATGGTTCTGGTGTCTTGTCTGTGACCTTTATCAACTGTTCTGATAATCTGTAACAAAGAAGTTAATTGGTGGATTATATCCAATAGAAATCCATGGTTCTGATGTCTTGTCTGTGACCTTTATCAACTGTTCTGATAATCTTAAACAAAGAAGTTAATTGGTGGATTATATACAATAGAAATCCATGGTTCTGATGTCTTGTCTGTGACCTTTATCAACTGTTCTGATAACCTGTAACAAAGAAGTTAATTGGTGGATTATATCCAATAGAAATCCATGGTTCTGATGTCTTGTCTGTGACCTTTATCAACTGTTCTGATAATCTGTAACAAAGAAATTAATTGGGGGATTATATCCAATAGAAATCCATAGTTCTGATGTCTTGTCTGTGACCTTTATCAACTGTTCTGATAATCTTAAACAAAGAAGTTAATTGGTGGATTATATCCAATAGAAATCCATGGTTCTGATGTCTTGTGTGTGACCTTCATTAACTGTTCTGATAATCTTAAACAAAGAAGTTAATTGGTGGATTATATCCAATAGAAATCCATAGTTCTGATGTCTTGTCTGTGACCTTTATCAACTGTTCTGATAATCTTAAACAAAGAAGTAAATTGGTGGATTATATCCAATAGAAATCCATGGTTCTGGTGTCTTGTCTGTGACCTTTATCAACTGTTCTGATAATCTTAAACAAAGAAGTTCATTGGTGGATTATATCCAATAGAAATCCATAGTTCTGATGTCTTGTCTGTGACCTTTATCAACTGTTCTGATAATCTGTAACAAAGAAATTAATTGGTGGATTATATCCAATAGAAATCCATAGTTCTGATGTCTTGTCTGTGACCTTTATCAACTGTTCTGATAATCTTAAACAAAGAAGTAAATTGGTGGATTATATCCAATAGAAATCCATGGTTCTGATGTCTTGTCTGTGACCTCATCAACTGTTCTGATAATCTGTAACAAAGAAGTTAATTGGTGGATTATATCCAATGGAAATCCATGGTTCTGATGTCTTGTCTGTGACCTTTATCAACTGTTCTGATAATCTGTAACAAAGAAGTTAATTGGTGGATTATATCCAATAGAAATCCATGGTTCTGATGTCTTGTCTGTGACCTTTATCAACTGTTCTGATAATCTGTAACAAAGAAGTTAATTGGTGGATTATATCCAATAGAAATCCATGGTTCTGATGTCTTGTCTGTGACCTTTATCAACTGTTCTGATAATCTGTAACAAAGAAGTTAATTGGGGGATTATATACAATAGAAATCCATAGTCCTGATGTCTTGTCTGTGACCTTTATCAACTGTTCTGATAATCTGTAACAAAGAAATTAATTGGGGGATTATATCCAATAGAAATTCATAGTTCTGATGTCTTGTCTGTGACCTTTATCAACTGTTCTGATAACCTGTAACAAAGAAGTTAATTGGTGGATTATATCCAATAGAAATCCATGGTTCTGATGTCTTGTCTGTGACCTTTATCAACTGTTCTGATAATCTGTAACAAAGAAATTAATTGGGGGATTATATCCAATAGAAATCCATGGTTCTGATGTCTTGTCTGTGGCCTCATCAACTGTTCTGATAATCTTAAACAAAGAAGTTAATTGGGGGATTATATCCAATAGAAATCCATAGTTCTGATGTCTTGTCTGTTACCTTTATCAACTGTTCTGATAATCTGTAACAAAGAAGTTAATTGGTGGATTATATCCAATAGAAATCCATGGTTCTGATGTCTTGTCTGTGACCTTTGTCAACTGTTCTGATAATCTGTAACAAAGAAATTAATTGGTGGATTATATCCAATAGAAATCCATGGTTCTGATGTCTTGTCTGTGACCTTAATCAACTGTTCTGATAATATGTAACAAAGAAGTTAATTGGTGGATTATATCCAATAGAAATCCATGGTTCTGATGTCTTGTCTGTGACCTTTATCAACTGTTCTGATAATCTTAAACAAAGAAGTTAATTGGTGGATTATATACAATAGAAATCCATAGTTCTGATGTCTTGTCTGTGACCTTAATCAACTGTTCTGATAATCTTAAACAAAGAAGTTAATTGGGGGATTATATACAATGGAAATCCATAGTTCTGATGTCTTGTCTGTGACCTTTATCAACTGTTCTGATAATCTGTAACAAAGAAGTTAATTGGTGGATTATATCCAATAGAAATCCATGGTTCTGATGTCTTGTCTGTGACCTTTATCAACTGTTCTGATAATCTGTAACAAAGAAGTTAATTGGTGGATTATATCCAATAGAAATCCATGGTTCTGATGTCTTGTCTGTGACCTTAATCAACTGTTCTGATAATCTTAAACAAAGAAGTTAATTGGGGGATTATATACAATGGAAATCCATAGTTCTGATGTCTTGTCTGTGACCTTTATCAACTGTTCTGATAATCTTAAACAAAGAAGTTAATTGGTGGATTATATCCAATAGAAATCCATGGTTCTGATGTCTTGTCTGTGACCTTTATCAACTGTTCTGATAATCTGTAACAAAGAAGTTAATTGGTGGATTATATCCAATAGAAATCCATGGTTCTGATGTCTTGTCTGTGACCTTTATCAACTGTTCTGATAATCTGTAACAAAGAAATTAATTGGGGGATTATATCCAATAGAAATCCATGGTTCTGATGTCTTGTCTGTGACCTTTATCAACTGTTCTGATAATCTGTAACAAAGAAATTAATTGGGGGATTATATCCAATAGAAATCCATGGTTCTGATGTCTTGTCTGTGACCTCAATCAACTGTTCTGATAATCTGTAACAAAGAAATTAATTGGTGGATTATATCCAATAGAAATCCATGGTTCTGATGTCTTGTCTGTGACCTTTATCAACTGTTCTGATAATCTGTAACAAAGAAGTTATTTGGTAGATTATATCCAATAGAAATCAATGCTATAGATCCTTGTCTGTAACTTTCCTAAACTGTTCTGAAAATTTGCTACAAAGAAATTTATTCTTTGATTATATCCTATTGAAATCAATGACTATAGTGTCTTGTTTATTACTTTTCTTAACTGTTCTAATAATCTGTATCAAAGAAATTGATTGGTGGAGTTCCACCTAAAATAGTTGACCACACTGTTCTGGTTTGACTTCCTCACTCTGAAAAAAACCTACAGTAAGGTGCTATAGTCCATATGTTGATGTTTTACTGATCCTAACCGGCATAGATTTCTGCATTGTCACATGAAGTTTGTGTATAAAATTTTGCCAGACACAATAAAACAGACTATCTCAGAAAAATATTCCATGAAAGACATCCTACCAATCACTTATAGAAATCTTACCTTTGTAATTCCATTGTTTTCTTTTCTTTTGCAAGTAAGTAGGAAAATAAATCCATATTCTTTAGAAATAAAGGATCCAGCTGGTGTGACTTAAAACAAAAGAAAAACCAATTTTGTTAGTTTAAATAAAATGAATTACTGTAATTACAGAAATTTATTACATTTGCGATGTTGAACATGTTGACTTTTCATTTACAAGTATGCATTGTACATATTTGGAACTTTTATAGGTGACCATATGGTAAAATAGGTTTCTGCTCATTGTCAAAGGTGGTTGTCTCATTGGGCATCAAATCACATCTCTTTATTTTTAAATTTTTTGTTTTTAAAAACATCTGTTTTCAAAATTATTCTTTTAGTAAAAAGTAAAATCACAAAAATACCGAACTCCAAGGAAAATTCAAAACTGAAAGTCCCTAATCAAATGGCAAAATCAAAAGATCAAACACATCAAACGAATGGATTTAAAACAACTGTCTTTACTTGCAAGTCTCATTGAGTTTCATAGAATCTGACAATTGAAATAAGAATTTAAGATTGGTTGAAATCAAATATCAAATCAATTAAATATTTTACCATGATTACCGTCAGTATGAATTTATGCATTTTAGTAAAGGGGCTATTCCAGAATTAATTGAATAAGGGGGTGGGTGTGTGTTTGTGTGTGTGTGTGGGGGGGGGGGGGGGGTAGTAAGGTACTTTTATTCAAATTTAATGGGTGGTGATTACTTTAGACAGATTGCCTTAACAATTATATACTCAATAGAAATAATCAATTAAAATTTTATGCATGACAGGGTTAAATAAAAAGTGCCTTCCGACCCCCGAATACATTTATTTCTGGAGTAGCCCTTAAAATAAGAGAACAAACTGAATTATGTCCCCTGTTGAATGAATTATGGTCTCATTTTTTTATTTTAGGTATCTTCACTACAAATGCCTTATTTATAGTGTTGATGGCAATCATACAACCTCTCAATAGTTAGTCTTACCCTTTGGAACCCTGTTAAAGCTGCAGTATCATTCCCTTCATAAAACCTAGCTTCTGCTATACTATTCACTATATATACATTGTCTTTTAAACACATTTTTTGGTCCATTTGTTTAAATGTTATAATGGCATTTCCATATTCTCTTGTAGCTAAATATGCTTGACCTTTGATCCATGATGACAACCTGAGAAAAAAAAATATGGTATACAAAATGCCTTTTAATTTTCAATGCAAAAGATATTTATAGAGTGTTTGCTGAGATCCAGCAATAAATTTTGTAAGATAAAATTCAACCAGGTGCTCCGCAGGGCGCAGCTTTATACGACCGCAGAGGTCGAACCCTGAACAGTTGGGGCAAGTATGGACAAAACATTCAAGCGTGATACAGCTCTGAATTTGGATTGTGATCAAATTTTTGACATTACATGGTTTTTTTTTACACAAAACAAATGTCAAGATTTTACAAATCAATCAAAGATTTCTTCTTCAAACTTTTTAAATCTAAAATTAAATAGTTGATCATGACACAGCATAGGTTTCTGACACAGAACGAATGTGGTCTAATGAACTTAAAAGTTTTTTTTGCCTTTGAGCAATTCACTATGCTGTTGAATATTAATCCTCTCAAAAAAATGTTTGAAGAAATTTTCTTTTTATTTATGAAATCTGAAATTAGAAAAATTTAAACCCCCCCCCCTTTTTTCACATCCCCGTTTCCCTTTTTCCAAAACTGATATCAATTCAAATTTCTAATGGAGTTTGCAACAATAACTACTCTTTTAAATATATCATAAAATATTAAAATGTAAAATATAGTGCTTGTAATCACTGAATGGTAAAGATTGGTTGGTAGTAAAAGTGAATATACATTGTTTATTGTATAAAACAATAAAAAAAACTTCATCAGCAACATTTTATATTGACAAATTTCCAATGAAGTTATTTACATAAAATTATTGGCAAATAAAAATAGAAAATGACATCATAGTCATGTCTGGCAAATGTCCAACATACATTATCTAAAAACATTTTAGATAAGATAAGGGAAAAAAAGCTTCACCAGCAACATTTTATATTGGCAAATTTCCAATGAAGTTATCTACATAAAGTTATTGGCAAATAAAAATAGAAAATGACATCATAGTCATGTCTGGCAAATTTCCAACATATAAAATCAACTACTATTCTATACAAAGAAAGATAACTCCAATTGAAAATTAATTGCTATTGCACAATATTGTGCAATTAGATATTTCTTGCTATTGTGCAATACTGTGCAATTGAAAATTTCTTGCTATTGCACAATACTTGATATGGAATCCTAATTTGGACCAACTTGAAAACTGGGCCCATAATCAAAAAGCAAAGTACATGTTTAGATAAAGCATATCAAATAAGCCCAAGAATTTAATTTTTGTTAAACTCAAACTTAGTTTAATTTTGGACCCTTTGGACCTTAATGTAGACCAATTTGAAAACTGGACCAAAAATTAAGAATCTACATACACAGTTAGATTTGGCATATCGAAGAACCCATTTATTCAATTTTTGATGAAATCAAACAAAGTTTAAATTTGGACCCCCATTTGGACCAACTTGAAAACTAGGCCAATAATTAAAAATCTAAGTTCATTTTTAAATTCAGCATATCAAAGAACCCCAAGGATTCAATTTTTGTTAAAATCAAACTAAGTTTAATTTTGGACCCTTTGGACCTTAATGTAGACCAATTTGAAAACGGGACCAAAAATTAAGAATCTACATACATAGTTAGATTCGGCATATCAAAGAACCCCAATTATTCAATTTTTGATGAAATCACACAAAGTTCAATTTTGGACCCTTTGGGCCCCTTATTCCTAAACTGTTGGGACCAAAACTCCAAAAATCAAACCCAACCTTCCTTTTATGGTCATAAACCTTGTGTTTAAATTTCATAGATTTCTAATTACTTATACTAAAGTTATGGTGCAAAAACCAAAAATAATGCTTATTTGGGCCCCTTTTTGGCCCCTAATTCATAAACTCTTGTTACCTCAACTCCAAAAATCAATCCCAACCATCCTTTTGTGGTCATAAACCTTGCGTTTAAATTTCATTGATTTCTATTTACTTATACTAAAGTTATTGTGCGAAAACCAAGAATAATGCTTATTTGGGCCCTTTTTTGGCCCCTAATTCCTAAACTGTTGGAACCAAAACTCCCAAAATCAATCCCAACCTTCCTTTTGTGGTCATAAACCTTATGTCAAAATTTCATAGATTTCTATTCACTTAAACTAAAGTTATAGTGCGAAAACCAAGAAAATGCTTATTTAGGCCCTTTTTGGCCCCTAATTCCTAAAATGTTGGGACCAAAACTCCCAAAATCAATACCAACCTTCCTTTTGTGGTCATAAACCTTGTGTTAAAATTTCATAGATTTCCATTCACTTTTACTAAAGTTAGAGTACGAAAACTAAAAGTATTCGGACGCCGGATGACGACGACGACGACGACGACGACGCAGACGCAGACGCCAACGTGATAGCAATATACGACGAAAAATTTTTCAAATTTTGCGGTCGTATAATAAACACTACACATAATCTTCATATTATCAAATCAATAAACTCTTCTTAAATGTTACTGGTTACTCTTTAACAAATTGTTAACATTAAATTTTTGCTCATTATTTCTTAAAAGAAAATCACAAAATTTTATAAGACAAATTAATAACCTGCATGAATAGCTAGCCCATGTTAACTGTAAAAATGTTTGCGTCAACGTTATTCAGGCCACACTTAAAAATATTTGAGTTTGCCCAAACCCTACCCAAAGGTAGAGACAGCGGGTAGGTAGGTAGGCATTTTCTTTTTTTTTCGGCAAAGAGAAATTGAAGTGTCAGATGTTTTTTTAGTCTTCATGCCTGTCTGATTAAAATTAAAACTTTTCACATCAGGACAATAAAAGATTTTGAGTAGGCAGCTATTTTCTGGGTACCCGTAGGTAGTGTTAGGTCAAACAAACATATTCTTTTTATGGCCTCGTGGGACAGCATTTTCTTTATTTCATGGGTAAAGGTAAACCAAAAATTTAAATGTTCAACATGGTACAAATTTTCTAAAGGCTTCTATGCAGACTTAGGCAAAACCAAGAAATCAAATATCTACGAATATTCAAATATTCCTCAATCCACAAAAATTAGAACCCATGAAAAAAATTAATCCACAGTAGTCTTCAATATTTTGTAAGCTCTTTGGAGTTTTCCTATAGCTAGGCTGTGCCAATAAAAGGTTTCTCACCAATGCTTATACTTTTATTCTTCTTTATTGTAAGTACTGATAGGCTTCTATAGCTGCAGTATCGGTTTTACTCATTTTTGAAGGCTGCAGTGTACAGTGACTTATTAATTAACTACACTGTTATTGGACTTAATATGATGAAAACTGCCTATGCAATGTAAACTAGGCCAATACAGAATAACTAGGCCAATATAGATTTTTTTCTGTATTGGCCAAGTTATTCTGTATTGGCCGAGTTGACACAGTGCAGGATTTCGGAACGTCTCTAGTTTTTACATCGAAAATCACGATAAACACGAAATGAAAGTAAATAGTTGTTTTGAAGACGCAGTTTGTCATTTAGTCATCTTAAACATGCTGAAAATGTCATTATGGCATACAATACAGGCTAAAAAGACGGTCACATTCATTTAAAAAGTATTTTGAAAACAGACGATAGAATTATTTCAGGTTTGGGGAACGAGTAGAGAGTAGACTATCACAAAGTTCATTTCTTGACGACTTCATAATTTCACGATCATGACGATGGTACACATAGATTTTATAATTAGTTTCTGCATAACACATGCAATGGCAGTACCTTTCCAATTACTATTTATGTGTTGCGTCTAAATTTAAGTTGTAACACTTTATAGTGACTGAAAAGGGTAGAAAAATTCATCAGATGAGAAAATGCTGAAGACACCTGGAAACAGCACCGCCACGAGATCATTATGTATTGCATCTTATAAAAAGAAACAAACTGAAATTTGGATAGTTCCACTTCAAGGTAAAAATATTTATCTCTTTTGAAATGAAATTAAAAAAATATTGTAACACTGTAGTTAATTAATAAAGATACTATTACGTGTATTTCTGTATTGGCCTTGTTATTGGTCCTCGGCCAGCTGTATTGGCCTTCGGCTTCGCCTCAGGCCAATACAGCAAGCCTCGGACCAATAACAAGGCCAATACAGAAATACTTACGTAATAATATCATACTATAGTTGTAAATTTCTGTGTCATTTGGTCTTTTGTGGAGAGTTGTCTCATTGGCAATCATACCACATCTTTTTATTTTTATATTCTAGTATAATATTTAAAAACTCTTGTTATTTCTACACTATTTGTCATGCAATTTAGAGTTTATTTCTTCAAATATGAAAAATCCAGACATCTATTTACAAAGTTCGTTTCTTAAAACAATATTGATGTTTCATTGATTAATTATTGTAAAGATTGTAATAATACAAGTGTCGTAACTTCTTTTTAATTTGTATTTTTAGCCATGGTGTTGTTTTTATTGGACATAAGATGTAATATTGCCCCTGTTGTATCTACTCTCTCTTATAACTGTAAGTCATTGTTAATTCAATATACATTTGTACTGTAAAGTTTAATTTTGAAATTATGGCAAGAATTTTTATCAATGCCAAGAATGCTACTTGTTGAGTATCTCAATAATAAGAACTTGCATTCAGATATCTGATTCATACATATACATGCATTTTATTCTGAAAATTACAATAATAAATCTCAAACTTTGGTTGGTCATGAGAAATTGCAATACTAAATGTGCACCATAATCTCTAAATTTCCGTTCAAGGACAATATACAAACCAGTCACATGATGCACCATGTGGTAGTCCATTCATTACTAAAGCAGCAACATCAGCACCTTTTACTCCCAAGGAAAGTAAACCTTGAATTGATTCTAAAGAAAATGGACATTCCCTGCAATTTAATAAATATAAGTTCTTCAGTATTATTTTACAAATTTAACTTGTTCAGGCATGATGCAAACAGTTTTGCAAATGAAAGGTAAACCTATGTTTCAAATCAACTTATATGTCTGTCATATTTGTTTTTCCTTTATCGTTTTTAACATAAGTCAAGATTTTGAATTTCTTTTTTGAATTGTATCTCGTTTTGTCATGCCATGGCCTTTTATAGCTTACTTTTTAGTATGTGTTTTGCTCATTGTTGAATGCCTTTTATTGCCCTAAAGTTGTTATCATCATCGTACTTTGGTCTCCAGTGGATAATTATCTCAATGACATCTCCTTGTCTATATTGTAAGTATGTAATATCAACACTAATGTAAAAATGGAGGTATAAATGTTTTATCTATAAAGACACCAGATAAAATGGATAAAGTAATATGACTGATCCTTTTGTCATAATTTTGGACAATAAAATATGTGTAATCTAAGATTGATGTAAATTTGCCTCTAGTGGAGGTTACCCATTTTGGAAGTGCCCCCCCCCCCCCACTAGGAACCATGTCTGCTAAAATGTAACAGCCCTTAGATGGGCTATGTCACCCTCATGTACTTTTAACTGGAAACCCTATGCTGGAAATAGATCTGATGTTTCTTTACAACATTATAGGTTTAGTTTACCTTATAACTTCTTTATAACTGGTGATAGCAGATCTGTCCATTCCAGCCATGACGTAAAGTTTAGCTAAAGCTACATTCACCTTAGCTGTCCTCTGTTTAGAACTGATTCCTTCTAACTAAAATTTCAAGACATATTTATTGAATATTTCACCTATATACAAGATAAATATATATACAATTGGCCATATCTTACAGAAATCATGTACAAATTATATCATAAAATGTTCTTCATCTCCTCTTTTCTCATTCAACACTAGGTTTCAAGGCAAGGCTTTTATGAAATTGATATATTTAAACCATAAGATGACATACTGTGGATTCATCATTATTCGTTGGATACCAATTTTCTTGCATAGGTGAACCATGAAGTTAAATGTTCAACTAATGAAAAATGTCCTATAAGTTTGTATGCAGAATTTGGCAAAACCACGAAATTATATATATATCAACGAACATGCAAGTTTTCGTTAATCCACAAATTGGTACCAACGAAAATAAACAAATCCACAGTATCTAGAAAACTTGTGTTGTTGGATTGTTACGGATAATTAATGTTAATCCCTTTCTATTCATAGGTACGAAGTTGTGTAGCTTTCTAATGCTAAGTAAATTAATTAATTATCTTTACTGATATGTTTAATTCTTTCAATTTTCAGGTTTTTTGAAAGATTAGCAATTTTGTAATGTGACTTATTTGACTTGAAGGTATTTAATCTTAATAAAAAATTTTGATCTTGCAAATGAATGAAATTGATTGCTGTTCCTTAAAGTCGTTGCAACTCATAATGGTGAAATTGTCGGAAAATTTTTGAAACTGTAATGGAAGAATTTTTAGGGTCTACTAATTTTTGCTATTATTTCATAATTTTATGTTTTGACAGTAATGTTAAAAGGGAGATAACTCTGGAAAAAAACTTACTATAGACATTGCTTCTCTGAACTGTTTCATTTGCGATAAACACTGGTATAACTTGTACTTCACATCTACTTCTGAGGTCACATCCTGTTAATTTATTTAATATAATTAAAAATTACTACACACCAAAGTTGAAACAACGCCAGGTAAATTCAAATATTTGTATTTTCTCACTTGTTGAACAATAGATATAAAAGAGAGATTTTAATTATTGCGATTTCTGAAATTGCTGCATATAAATGATTCCATCAAATTTAAAATTCAATTCTTATTTAGTGAAACCTATCCCATTGCAATTTTTGCATTAATAAAAACATTGAAAAACAAATTCTGAATTGACACAAGTGCCACATGTGGAGCAGGATCTGCTTATCCTTCCAGAGCACATGAGATCACCCTCAGTTGTTGGTATGGTTTGTTTTGATCAGTCTTTAGTTTTCTATGTTTTTGTTTTATATACTGTTGTTTGTCTGTTTGTCTTTTTCTTTTTTTGCCATGGCATTGTCAGTTTATTTTTGATTTATGAGTTTGAATGTCCCTTTGGCATGTTTGGTATCTTGCACATCTATTTTACAGTACATGAGCAATATCAATAATATGCAGGTGAAGCACTTTCCTGGATCCATATTGAAATTTCCATTACAAATGTCTAGAGTTTTAAAAATGAACTGTTGAAATAAGCATCTTTTTTTTGTAAAATATTGAAAGGCTGACTATGCACTGGTTTTTTTTAACTAAAATTTTGATAAATGTGAAAAAGAAGGGTTTTATGTACAAAAATGTATAATCAGAAAAAAAATCAGAACGTTAAGAGTTCACATAAAATGATATATAAACACTGAGTACTTCTTCAGTAACTGCCAAAAAAGATAGAACCTGTTGTACTTAGGTGTGGTTACTAAAACCAGTTTTAAGTTGTAACAAAACTTTAAACTCTTCGTTTTAAAGATGTAAAATTTGTCATTTCATGTAACTGTATCAGAATGACAAACATCCCCATACTCTTATTAGTCATGTTAGTAGTAGGTGTATAAAAATTACTTGAGAAGGTTGGACAGGTGTGGTGGCTGTTATCTTCCCTTTACTCTTATTGAGTGCCTTCTTCAATAACAGAGCCTTTTTATAAATATTCTGAAAATAAATAAAACATCAATGTATATAAATTATATAAAGGGTATGCATAAGTTTATTAATTTCATATAGAATTTTTCACATGAACCAAACAAAACAAAAGTGTCCATTTATGCTATACATGGCCCTTTCTTTATAGCTTGCTGTTCGGTGTGAACCAAGGCTCTGTGTTGAAGGCAGTACTTTGACCTATAATGGTTTACTTTTACAAATTGTGACTTGGATGGAGAGTTGTCTAATTGGCACTCATACCACATCTTATATCTCTGCACCACAAATTGAATATTGTGCAAAAATAAAACACACAAGAAAGATTATGCCCAAGTCAAAATAGTCATAAACATTTCAATTTAACTAAAACACAATTACGTAAATTATATAAAGTATTGACAACTCATGTTGCCCACTCCAACATTGAACTGGTGAATAAATCATGCGGTTACACTCAATATTGATGGCCTTAGTCACCTGCAGTTGTATACATCCATGTCCTTTGGTCTTTGGTGGAAAGTTGTCTCATTGGCAATCATACCACATCTTATTTTCATATATAATATTCAGGGAGTTAGTTTATTGATTAACAAGTATTCATTACACAATGTCATACACTTATAATTACATTTGATGTATGTTTCATTATAATACTTTATTCTGATTGGCTAACTGCACATCACATGTTATTCCTTAAGCAATTGCATCATTCAATACAACTTTTCATTCATGATAACACGTGGTCCCACAATAAAGTGCACAGGTGAATTAAATAAAACAATTATAAAATTCGTGTTTTCATGATCATAGCTAAAAAATTTAATTATAAGTATTGAATGCTTCTTTTTTTAACTTCATAGGGTTGTAAAAGCGTTGACCGTGTGCAAATTTTTAGAATGAAGCGGAAGCGCTTCATACAAAATGTACTTTGGTCAACGCTTTTACACCCCAATGAATTTACAAAAACAAGCATTTAATTCTTAAATACAAATATTTTTTTATAATTAATAATTTCATCAACAGATTGAAATGTCAACATTCATGACATATATTTCAAGGAACATAATATACTGTCTGAGTTTTAATGAAGATCTGTATTGCTGTGTTTATGGAAACCATGGTAACAAAGACTCACCTCTGCCCTCAAAAATTCTCCTAGATGATACAGAGAGTTTCCATAGTAAACCATACACTGGTACCTCTGAGATAAGGAGAAAACTTCTGTGATTGGGTTGTTATCACACAGCGATATCACAATGCATGACTACAAAAAAAAATATATTTACAAAAAATCTCAATTTGAAATAAATATATAAGTCCTTTACACTTCATAGCTTGGTATAAAATTATGTGCGAGTACTGGTACAATGTATATATGATTACTAAGACGTAAGTTACAAAAAAAAAACAAAAAAAATTAGCAGACTACATGTACAAATGATGTACATGGTGTATGTTTTATCATCAACAATTGAAACCTTGCCCTTTAAAAACACATCATAGTCCGAGTTTGTTCAATATATTTCTGCATACAAATAATTGTAGGCCGAGTTTGTGATAGTCCGATTTTGTTTTAGTCCGAGTTATCCATCAGTGTCACAGGTAACGCCTGCCTCATATTAGCCTTTCAAGACATCATAATTATTTGGACTAGTGTTCATGTTGCTCAGTCTAATATCACATGTCTCATGTATAGTTGTTTTGTGGACTTATTTATCTTTTCATTGTTTTGGTATTTTGACAAATTTCTTCGACTGATGACAACAGTGTTCTCCCCAGGATTTTGTTAAGGCGCAAAATTCAAGGGCACGTAACTCTTTTTTTAGAGTGAACTTTTGTGATCTTAAGCAATTAGTCATAAATCATGACATGTCATATAAATTTTAATGCATTGTGTTAGGTGTTTAATAATGCAGAGTACTAATGAATTACAAGAATATATGAAATAAATTGATTTTAAACACAAAAGTTATTTATATTCAGTCAATTAAAGAAGTCAAAATATAAATATTCATCTATGTACTCTCTGCTCCTTCTAGGGTTATTGGTTTAAGATAGTGTTATTTTGTTGGACAATCTGTTCCTCAACATTGTCTTTATCCTCTTTAGGGTTGAAAAACCCCCTCTCATAATTTGCTTATACCCCCTTAAACATTTCTAAGCCATGAAAACTCAGTGAGCCACTTGTCACTGAAACCAGAAACATGGTGCTTGCTGTTATCACTTGCCATTACTTAAGCTCGGTTGGGATTGGGAGAAGCAATGCCATCTGCTTATAATACTGACGGTGTAGACAGAGCTGTATACGTATTCCCCTTTTCATTAGAAGTCATTGGTCTGAAAAACAAAACTTTTACTTCCATCATCTGCCTTTTGCTTAGAAGTCAGCCTTTGTTTTTTGCAGAGAACACGTTTATTCAGAATTATTAAAATCGAATATGGTTTAGATATTTGGTATACAACTTTTTAAATAAAAAAGTCTTTATTAAAATATTTTAATGAACAGCTGAACAGTTTCCGTAGTTTGACATTACGCTTCCGTGTGTATTATTGTTAAAACCTATCTTTGACAGGTAGATATAAACAGAGACATATGTGTATATATGTCTCTGATATAAACGAAACTTTACAAATTGGTTAAAGTTAAGACCATTGAAATTATTTACTTATGACATTAAACAGAAGATGCGGCGATTCTACCCATGTTGATTGGATTGTCACATATTTGTCACCAAGGTCCACTCGAGAGCACTGTTAGATAAGGGGGAGCTAACTCGTATGTGCTGGAACCAAGGGACAGGGGGTCAGTCTATCGCTAGACTTAATGTTCTGATAGGCATAGCTAAAACGCAAGGAAGGTTTTCATAATTTAATTAACGATAACGATTTAAATGAATGATAACAAATCAATCAATAAACAATGCCAAATAATAATAATCTAATTAAAGTACAAAGTATCAATTCAAAATAACAAATCCAAAGTAAAACTATTTCTCTTTAAAATGTAAAATATAAAATAAATGCCAAAATTACTAAATCATAAAATGTACTTAATCTCAATTTCAGAATGTAAAAGTCTCAAAATAAAAGTTTCTCAAAAGTATAATTTTCTAAAGTTAAATTATGAGTCTAGAGATAAATTTTGTCTCACACTACACAGTCAACTGGTAGACTGGTAGACAGTCTTATAGGGCCAGTATAATGACATGAGTAGTGTGAGGTTACGCTTCCGAAACACTGACTGCTTTTACAAAATTTCCCAACAATATTTATACTAAAATCCGAAATAACTCAACTTGTCCCGACATGTTAATAATACTCTCATTAGTAAAAATAGATGTTAATTAACAAAGCCTAATCCTATAATGTTTTGATAAAAATCTAAACTTTCAAAGTGACATATGCTAATTACAATTAATATTTCAAAATAAAGTGCTTTGAGCAAACTGTGACATTTTGAGTACTAATGACACAGCACAGGTAAAATTAAATAAACACATTAATTAAAATTTTACTAAATACAAACATAAAATTTTCTTTCTTAAAATAAAACATATTTTTTATCCAAAATAACACTAACACAAATGTAAGCCAAATAACACACCATGACATATTTCCCGACGGATGGATTCGCGATCGATGTTCAATGATAATTTTATTTCTAAAAACATGACAGTTTGAGACGATTTGAGCTTGTAATCAACATTTTTTCACTTTCTATTAATTTAAATCACTCCTCGTTATCTTTATTCCAAGTTTATTTTAATTTTTTCAACTACAAATACTCTCATTCATAATTTTCATCGTAAATATCTTTAGCAATGTGTATTCAAATTTATCACGTGTATTCAATACGTTCATTGGTCATGTATTTATAGATTCTTCTTCTCGACCAATGAAAATATTCGTTATTTAAATGATCAAGTAATCACACACACGATGTGTAAATACAATGCATTTGCGATCTATTTCTTCAATTTCTGCACTGAAGTTTTTAATTTTTTTAATTCTCTTCTGAAAATACAGATTTTCTTGATGATCATTTACGCTATTACATGATAACATAGTCCGATAAGGCTGAGATAAGCGTGGCTCAGGTAACACTAATTATCAGTTATTGCGCAACACTGACCGACCTCTCAGCGGTGATCAGCAACTTGACAATTTTAACCAACATTTATAATGAAAATGTGAAAATTAACATGCTGTGGGATCAAGTATTAAGGCATACCTGTCAACTCACCCGTTTTTTGCGGGTGACACCCGTTATTTTCACCTCTCACCCGGGAGTTTTTCTTTACCCGGCGGGTCCCGGGAATTTCTAACATTTCCCGTTTCACCCGGATTTCTGACCGGAATTGTTTCCGTTATTTAGAAGTAATGTGGCCTTCGGTTTTATCGGTCTTTTTCAATGTAACCAAAAGTCAAAATGTAGGACTGTTTACCTGAGCTGTGAAATAGCTTCAGGTTATTCCTGTGGAAAAACTAAAACCACCCAAATAGTAAAGAGGGCCCTTTCAGTTGAAAATAACAAAGTGGTAGTTGAAAACAAGCCAAGATTTTTTGTTTTGTCAAAACTTGCTAAAACATTACTGGTTTTGCCAAACAGCAATGCAGACAGTGAGAGGGCATTTTCTTTGAATCCGGGTCCGTCCGCCCTGATTTTTGTTCGCCCTAGTTACTGTTCGCCCTAGTTCCGTTTCGCCCTGAGACCGTTCGCCCTGATACCTGTTCGCCCTGGGTATGTTCGCCCTGATTTATATTTTTTATTATAGTGTTGTGTTGTGTGTATTTAATTGAATATGTTGAAGTCAGTCTACAATTTCGCCGAATATTTACGATTTTTATTTTTTTTATAGTGTTGTGTTGTGGGTTTTTAAGTGAATATGTTGAAGTCAGTCTACAATTTCGCCGAATATTTAAATGTAAAACAACTGAAGACTAAATTATTTGTATGTAATGGCATATGTTGAAGACTGTTTACATTCACCGAATATTTATTTATGATGTATTACGTGTTGCTGCTTTTGGGAAATAAGTGTCTCGGAATTTCAGCACTACATTGTATTTTTAAATGTACTAAGTTATTATGTTGTCTTGCTGCTACGAGGATAAGTTTCTGTGATTTCAAAGACTACAAAGTATTTGACATGAAACAACTAAAGACTAAGTTATTTATATATTTAACTTTATTGATACATTTTAACAATATAAAAATATTCAGTAACAGTTATAACAAGATCGATCAATTCCGAACTGCACTTCGCACACCTCCTCTGGTGCTGGCTCAACTATTGGCTCTGGTGCTGGCCAGTTGATCTGTTCACATGGTGTGCAAATGAACTGTAGGTCATTGCCATGTCTGGCGTCTTTGTAAGCTTGAAAAGTTATACCTAAAATTCAAATTATATATTATAAATATATTCACATGTGAACAATATAAACATCAATATAAAATTACATTGATATTTTTTATATATATAAATCTACTTGTACTAGAACATAATACTAAATATGAGAAAACATTCATACTAACGTAGTTATATAGATATATATTTGACTTTTTTTATCTTAATATAGTTACTTTAGTTCATTAATTATATATATGGGTATATACTGAAGGCCGTACATTGACCTATAATGGTTTACTTTTATAAAATGCTATTTGGATGGAGTTGTCTCATTGGCACTCACACCACATCTTCCTATATCTAGATATATATATTCTTGTTTAATTCCTGATGAAAGTTGCAACAAAATTTAATATTTATAAATTAAAACACTTACCAGTGCCACACAATCTATGCTACCATTTCTCACATACGTCACATGATGCTGCATGTTGACGAGGTCGGACCTCTCTGTCACAAGAAATACACATGTACACTTCCATAGTTTATGGAATAATGCACCGGTTCCATAATCCACTTCCATATATAACAAATTTGTCAAAACACACTTGAGATCAAAGAAGCCAAGCTGCGAAAATAATTTCCCTTTCATGCCTAACAATTTGTACATCAGTGTTTCTACCCATCCAAGCTGACTATTTTATTTGAGAAAAATTGTATTTTCATTATTAATCCATCAAAGACAATTCATATAACAATCAGTGATATCAAAGATTTCAAATTATACCTAATCAGCAATCAAAATTCAATCAACAGTAATTAAAAGTAATTCTAAAATAAAGTGTAACAATGCAGCCACGAATTTTATTTAATTAATATTCTGTATTCAGCTTTAATAGATAAACATAAATTTTAATATATATAAATATACATTTCTTTTATAATGAAACATATTACATATAACATATACATATCATTTATAGATAAACATAAATTTTAATATATATAAATATACATTTCTTTTATTAATGAAACATATAACATATACATATCATTTATGAGAATAGGGCGAACGAACTCAGGGCGAACGGAATACCAGGGCGAACAAACTCAGTGCGAACGAACCTAGGGCGAACATGTAATCAGGGCGAACGATCCCGATACCATTTTCTTTAGTAAAGAAAATAGCTACAGAGTGTAGGGCTGATCTTAATAAGGATACACTGTGTGCTCTTCTTTCTTGTAAAATGAATACACATTTGCATTGCTATGAACTGAAACCAAGTGCAGTTCTTTTAAAGAATGCCAAGTCTGCTACTATGGAATATAACAATAGTCTGAAATAAACTTGTATACATGTTCTAACTGTTTCATATACATATTGACTATATAAATTATATGTAAACATATTTTTGTTCTTCAATTGAGCCCGCAAAATGTCGTACGCGTTATGACCTGAGATTTTTTTTCTCATTGGAGGTCATGACCTGACTTTTCATTTTCAGAGGTTGACAGGTATGATTAAGGGACAGCGGCCAATTAAGACGCTGCAGGATCTACGAAAATATTATGAAGGCGATGCGGCACCTGGGGAGAACACTGGACAATTGAAAACAGGCATTTGTTTCTATCAATGGGAAGGTCGAATATCAAAATAAATTATATACAATGTATCTTCGCATTGTCATTTTCATAGATACTGATAGAAACATGTTCCTGTGTTTAACGGCATTATTGGCCTTGTTAAGGGTGATACAATTTTATCATAGTTTTCTAAATAAACGTACAAGCTGCTTAAGATCATGAAATAGCTCAGATTCGTGCAAAAACCGCACATGATCAAAAAGATTCATTTTCCTCCACTATTTATTTTTACTACTTCCTTCTTTCGGGTTTCTCTAATTTATCTTCGATTGCGATGGGAAAAGTCCGCATGTTCCGAGGGAAACACGATCTCAATCACTTTAGTGTTTATTACAGTCATATTTTTACTTGAAACTAGAGGAAAAAGGTAACATTGAGCAAAATAAATGTGCTGAAAATAAATAGCAAAAATGACATCATTTTTCAGTAAAGAGCAAACAGGATATGTTGCTGTAGGAATAGGAGTCGGTCTTGTCATTGGATGGTTTCTTAAAGGACGTCTCCGACCTAAATTAGCTGTTTTATCATCTAAAAATGGTTTAAATGAAGTAATTTCAAGTAAACTCTATACTTTCGGGGTTGTTCACATAATAATTTAGAAGTCTAGTCTGGGAATAATATGAGGCAGGCGTTACCTGAGAAAGGGGACAAAGTCCGTATCAATTATTTTTTTAATTTCAATATATTTTAATGTTAAAAAAGAAACGGAAATACCGTAATGTTTCCGTTGTTGGTCCTTTTTAGTTATGATGTCATTTTCAATGTAAACAAAGAAACCCTATCATCAGGTAATATGAGGCAGGCATTACCTGTGAAAGGGGACGAAATCTGTATGAATTATTTTTTTAATTCAAACATATTTTAACTTCAAAATCTGTTAAACATGTTAAAAAAGAAGCGGAAATACCGAATGTTTCTGATTTTGGTCCTGTTAGGGATTTCAGTTGTGACGTCATTTACATTTTTAATGTAAACAAAGAAACGCTATCATCTTCTGGTTTACAGAATGGTGTGAAAGGAGGTGATGTAGTTGGCAAATATTTTCTTGAGTAGACTTGATTAATTTTGATGGGGCTTGACAAGCAAATGATAAGGGATTCCAAGGTGACAAAAATCTGCTTCAGACTCAGAATCCCATAAGGAATTATCCTAGGTCCAGTTAAGACAACATTAAAAAATCTTACTATATGATAATGAGTTTGTTTATTTAAAGGATCACTATAAGTTTAACACACTGGCTATGATTACGTTGAAACGTACATGTAATGTTAATAAAAAAGTTATAGTTATGTTGGACATCTAAATGCAGAAATGCTATTTTGGGTTAGGAACCAATTAACTATGAGCGTACCAATAATAATTGTGTCTACAGCTATGTTGCGTTATTGTTTCGTTAGATTTATTAAACAGTCAAGGGTCTAACTTAAATAAGTTAATAGAGAAAAATAACAAGCATGTGTTATTACAGACACTTTCATGAGTTGTCTACTCTTTTTTCCTTAAAGGGAAACTTCGCAAAAAAATCAAAAATTGATATTATGTTCATTCTGTATAAAAATGTTCAAATTCATAGATATTAAAGTTTTATTCCGCTAGATAAGCGATCACCATCGATTTTAAATTTAGAGTATCAATTCTCCGAGATCCGCCATCTTGTCTTCTTTCCCGATGAATAAAAACGATATGTCTATAAACCACAAAGAAACAAAACTACAGTAACCGATGTAGTCGTAATTGCGTGTCGATATCTTGTCAATCGTACGGTTGTTTAATACGACTAACTAACTTGATACGGAAAATATTCTTACTGTTTTTAAATTACCATGGTCTGTTGTTTTTAAACTGTTGATATTGGAATTAGGTGAAAAGTCAAAGTTGAAATCATAAATAAGTGTTCCGTGAAAATTGTTTTCGAAAATCTAATTTGTTCATAATTCTTTAAAGTAATAAACTTTTTTCAAATATATTTTGATCTTCCCTTATCTGATCACCAGCATGGCTAAAGGTATTACTTCCAAAGGTATTGTGAGGGGTGTGAGGTGACACGTCCAGGTATTCAAGCGATTTCCTGTCGGGCTTGCAAGTTCATGCATCGTTTCACTTCTGCAGGTATTGATCAGTGTACACGGCTGATAACTTATAACTTATAACTTTCCATTTTGAACTATCAGATGTATAATATACAACTCTGTCTTACTTGTCATTACTAAACTCATACGCTTGTTTATAAATAACATTTCTGGTGTAAAGAATATAATTCATAATATATAAATAATACCCAAAAAATAAGATTTGATGAAATTAAAATCTATTTAAATATTTTTTCCAAGGGTGAATTTGGGAAAATGTAATATATAGTCATTGTCAATAGTGAAGGACAGATTGGAACAGACCAGAAATATTGATTTAAAAAAATGTACGCACTTGCCGACGATTCGTTTATACGACTGGATATAAAGTTACGGAACTATAGCGCAATTTAAAATATATACGTGTATACATTGAACATAAGAAAAAAACATATATTTTGAATAAATAGGGGTAAAAGTGTTGTAAATAGACTAGCCAACGTATGCCAACAGTATGTAATCATCGAATGTCGATAGACTACAGTTGTATACCAAAAGAAGAAGAGAACCAATTTGATTTAAATACAGGTCGATGTATAACTTTTGCTTTGGTTCATTGAAGCTGTGGACCTAGGAAAATCACAGATTTATATTTCAATAAGATTGTTCTCAAACAAAGGAAGGAATTCGTCATCACAATTGTTATATATGCCACTGGACGAACACTAATTATCCCCAGGGGATGTGAATATTTTGCTGGGAAACTTTAGAGTATCAAAGTTTCAAATTAATTTAGGGATTTATTTTCTTTCTTGGTATTCAATAACCGAAAAAAGAATAAATTACTTGTTCGCTAAATAGGGATATTCTTGTCAGATAAAAGAATTTTAGTTATATTTAAAAAATAGGGAAATATGACATTAAATTGGTTCTGTCTTTTTTTAAACATCGTTAAAACGATGTGTGTCTAAGGTGAACGCCACAAGAACCCTGTAATACTAGTACGAGAGTATAGCATGTAAACATTCTTTCTCAATAATATGGTTGTATTGGAAAACTTTTCATACAGATTGACAACTCATTGTCCGATATGCATGTAATATTTGCCACATGACGCCCATAGTTCTTTCTACCATCATCACCTTATTCCTTGATATTGCTGTAAACATCGATGGTTCACACCCAAACAAAATGGGAGTAATGAACCTTCAGAGCTTCTCTGTGTTATACACTTGTGAAATATATAGACGAAATTTCTGTATTGAAATGAATCTACATCTCACAAACAGGATTTTCAAATAACGATTTTGAGTAATCACCTTACAAACCAATATAAACGTATGGCAAGATATAACCATGAAGGAATTTAGTTTTTGAAAAATGACGCTTTCAGCGGCATGTTTCTATACTAGTGAACTGAACTTCCATTACATTTCTCTGCCTACCGCGCTTGGTTCGTATTTACTTTCCATTACATTTCTCCGTCTACCGCTCTTGGTTTCGTATCTACTTTTTACATTTAAACTGGAATTTGCTTTTATTATGATTTTTGTGTAGTAATCAACCGGGAACCAGTTTGCATACCTCCGGTCCTTCTTATTACCAAAAAGATGGAAGTGTACCAACCAATGTTGTTAAGATACTCATAAATCTATTTTTATAACTTTATTGATTATGTGAAGTAAAACTAAAACATTGTTAAAACATTAAAAATCTATAATTAATCGGGGAAAACTTGATAGTCTTTTCTTTTTACAAACCACTGCCTTTTTTATAAGAAAATATAATGTGTCTTCTTCTTCTTCTTCCAGGTAAGGAACCGGATTCATTGCTGAATGTTAATGGTTCCGCGCGAAAACTTTACGCAGTGTCGGGCAACACAGAAAGATTTCTCTTGGCTATTTACAAATTACATTGTCCCTGTTGGTCCACTTTCTATTGGAAATAAGTACCGGAAATCCTACTCAATCTTTGTTTACAAAGTTACAACAGTAGAGTCTGTAACAGACTGTATCTGTATGACATGTGCATTGACATGTGCATAAATTGTCGATATCGATGCTGGCTTTAATACAACGGTTTTATTGGCGGGGTGGGATCGTTCGCCCTGATCGGTGCGATCACTGTCTTACGGAATTCTAGTCAAATCGGCACCTGGTCAATTCGGCACCCGGTATAGTCAAATCGGCATCTAGTCAAATTGGCACCTGGTTAAACCGGCACTTGATATAGTCAATTCGGCACCCATGTAAGATTTGTTTAATATATATTTTAACAGTATTTTAAGCAAAAACAGTAAAAATAAGGAATGGGTTGTCCAGAAATTTTACAGTATTTACCCAAGAAAAGGTAGATAAGGAAGGGGGTTTGATAGAAATATTAACCTAATTTTATCATGTTTATTCACATTTTTAAAGGTTGAATTATTTATATTTATTATTGGATGCCTAATTGGCTTTAAATAGGTGCCGATTTGACTAGATGTCGATTTAACCAGGTGCCCATTTGACTTGTACCATATTATTAAGGCCCTAAAGTGAGTTTGAATATTGTACGGTGTTTTACTTGGCGGAATGTCAATACACTCACAGTAAGAGTTATTCTTTGCTTGCTTTTCCACAATAATTGTTTCGTGGTATTCTTTGAATTCCTCGGCAGTTATGGTTCTCTTCGGACATGTTTTTAAGAGGAATTCGTCTGGTTCAATAGCGCGAATCAGCCCCTCAACTTCTTTGTACATAAATACTAACTTTGGCTTGAACGTTTTGTTCGTTCTTGTTGTAGTTCCAGTTTGGCAAATATTTTGGAGACTTATCCATCCTCTTTTGACTTGTAATCTCTGGTGATAAATATTGCTGCTTGACATGTTTATTTTTGTTACCGGGTAGGGGTCGCATACGATGGCTCCATATTAAATTATAAGATCAATTCCTAAAGGTCTAGTTCATTATCCAATCTGACACAAATTTCAATAACTGGAATGCCACCCAAGTTGAATATATGGTGACCCACTGTAACAGCACAATTACTTGGGATTGTGTTTAATACCATGATGGTTCAATGGCATAAACTTAAATGGAGACAAAATTTAACATGAAAGATTGTGGATTAGTGTAAAATAAAAAAAAACTAGCTTACTATAATATATGGTTAAAGAATGAATATCAAATTATATGGGTCATGGGCAGAGTTGTTATAAAATATCAATATGGCAGAGAAGTGGTTTCAAGTTTCATATAAAGGGACCTGACTGACATGAAATGAAAAAATCAAAGGAGTATCCCTTTTTGTCTAATCTTCAATGTGAAATAAAACAAGTATAACAATATTGTGTAAATCTACAGAAATAGAATTTGCTTCAAGTAACAGAAATAACTACTTTTGTGTATGTCACTAATAACTTATTTAATGAGTATGTGGGTAATTAGTCCTATAACATATGACCTCAGGAGCATTATTTACTATTTCTATTTACTGTTCTGATAATATTTTTTTTACTATCAATGTGTCACACTTCGCATTCAAAAAAAAATAAAAAAATGAAAATATCAGTATAAAAACGTTAAAAATTGAAGAAGAATGTGAAGTCATATGTTTATAGGACTAGTGGGGTATAAGAGCTTATTACAACAGGCTCTTCATAATCATTTGGTTTGAAAGGATGCTAGTAATCTGTATTCTTGAATTAGAAAAATGTAATTGAAAGAAAAAAAAAATACACATTAATTAGAATACTTTAGATCATTCAGGTAGTCTTTATTTAGTACGTACAACAGAACAGCAAGTAGTCATTGGATATTGTAGATCATATAAATAGTCTTGACCTATTTATTAGTACAAAAGAACAGCTAGTAATCATTGGACACTGTAGATCTTTCAGGTAGTCTTGACCTATTTATTTGTACCAAAAAAACATGCCAGTAGTCATTGGATACTGTAGATCATTTAGGTAGTCTTGACTCTTGACCTATTCATTTGTATTAAAAAAAAAACCAGTCAGTTGTCATCTTCACTTCACACACTCATATACGAATATCAATTATATTCTTACGAGACATGTTGCAATGTTCAACTTATTACGGTATGTGAAAATCAAGACTTGCATAAAAAATATCCCAATATTAGAGGCAGTGGCGTCATTTTTCCTCAGAGCTTTCAGCTCTTTGATTGTCAGAACTCATCACTATATCATAAACGTATACGTATATATATGCATACAGTTTCAAATATCAAGAACAAGCGTTCGATGTCGATAGTCTGTTCTCTAACTGTTCAGAGTTAGACATGTCACTTGTTCATTCTTGGAAGCCTTCATATTCCCCGTCTAACGATGGGAACTCTTTCTGATTGTGTTGAATATAAATGCTTGTATGGTAATTCTGTCGTTTATCTGTACAAGCGGTTGCATTTCCTCTCCTTTCCCAACAAACAAACGAACGAAACGCAACTAGTCTGATTTCTCTGGAGCTCATCCTCAATGGCTCTTATACGTCAGGAAACTTACATGTATACTAATAATGATTGTTTCATGAACAACGATGTATGAACGAACTATTATAAATTCGTCAATATCTGTAATGCATGACTAAAGTATTACTTTTATTACAACTACTGTATTACTTATTTGGATTAATGACGGCTATCATGTTCAACATTGCACAACTATTATCATAGAATTTTTAAAAAAATCCTCAAAAATCCTCAAAAGATATAATGCCTTAGCGTAGATAATTAGTATTCTTTTCACAAAAAGTTCGTGTAAATGATTGTCAAATGAATTTAATTATGTAAGAATAAAATGTTAAAAAGAAACTAAAAAAAAATTATGCATGTTGTATGTTGTATTTTTTTGTCAATTAAAAACTTTAAAATTGCAATAGTTTTATTAGCATTTAAACACAGCCAGATTTGAATACAAGTTAAGAAATTCCGGTAAAGTCAATGATATCAAACAGATGTACAATGGTATATCAAATTGGGTAATATTGCATTTAGTTTTTATTAAAGATTAAAACTACTATTTTTTGCTTCATATTTGAATCTTTACGCCAATTGCCGCTAAGAAAGTAATCAAAAATTGTTTCCTTTTATTTTTATACACTTTCGGAATTACGAATCTGAATTTTATTTTCAATTAATTTACACAATTTAATTATTGTATCTTTATTCTCATCGTGTATTTAATCTTAGTGTATTAACATCATGACAGCATATACTCTAATCCTTTCTATTTATCCTTTCCAAATAATAACATTTATACCTGTGTACGCTTGAACTCACACCTGCGGCTAAATAGCTACAAGGTAAACGAATTGACCTCAAGCCGAGAAATATACAGTGACCTTTACAAAATAATATACACACTCTGCTCACACATTACTTGCATTGAAATGATTATCAAAACAATAACGGTAAATAGAACTGAAATATTTTCAGTTCAATATCAGTAAAAATGTTCAATAAATATTTTATGAAAAAAATCTCAACAATGATTAATTAAATTTATTCAAAAACATTTACTAGAGATAATTTTATAGGAGTTTAATTCAATCAATACAAAACGGTATATATATGCATATTCACTTTCGTTCATTCTTATATTGTGGTTTATAACTTCGACCATTCGTCAGCTGTGCGCTTTTAATTACGTATATTGTCGATAAGCTATAAGAGTTAAACAGATTTTATTTTTTCCCAGAATTCAATAAATCGGGCTAATACGTCACGACCCACTCGAGAATTCAACCAAAAAAGTTACAAATACTTGATTTTCTCCGTTATTAGAAGGAATATAAATTTAAAACTTTGCAAATGTGTTTTTTATGTTAAGATGAACATAATTAGATGATAAGTAAAAAATCGCGGAATTTCCCTTTAATCTGTAATAACATACGTTTGTTATCAGTTAAATATATCATAAATATTTTATCTTTTGTGGGCACTTGGGAATACATGAAACTTTGCGCAGTGGCTTAATATATTACCTTGATAACTAATTTTCTAATTCCATTAATTCAATTTTGATCAACCATAGTAAATCAATGAGACAAGGCTTTTAAGGGAAAATTAATCTGTAATAACAAGGCTTAGTTATTACAGGCATGTAACTTATTATATGAGAATAAATGAGACACTTGGGAATTACTTGGAATCTTGCGCAGTGCCTCATTACAAGTTCTGATCATCATTTCTTACAATGAATTGAAATACATTGTGATATATGTCTGAGCAAAGTCTTTTAAGAGGTTTAGAGAAGCTGTAATAACACCCTTTGGTTATTGCAGGAATATGTTTTCTGTAATAACATAGGTGTACTATGCATGATTGGTAAACTATGAACATGATGAACTGCTATATATCTTAGCAAAGTTTAGTATACATAAAGAAAATTATAATATCAATAGAACTTGTAAAAAATTTAACAAAATAAAGTTTGTATATATATTGTCCCTTAGAAACATGTAACATACATATGTTATCAGTCAGGGGACTTACTGAAATAAGTGATTTTTAAATCACTTATTTGAGTAGCAAATTCAAGGTTTTGTCACAAATTGGGATTTTGTAGTTTTTTCAAAATTTTAAACACATAGGTTTAAATAACATCTTTTAATTAGTAAAATTAAAAAAAATATGAACTTTTTGCTTCTTTTAAGTAGCAAGGTTTATGCCTTTGATGCTATCATTTACCTGAAAATTCTATTTTAGTTGAAAAAATGCTATAATAATGGCTTTACATAATGAACTGATACTTTCTTAAAAGATTTTTCACAGCAGTGGGAGTATTTTTCCTGTGAAGTTCAAGGTTTCATCTTTCAGATTATGTAATAAAATTCTACTGTTCGCGATAAAAATTTCACTGTTCGGGGGTGTTGAAATTAGTGGGGGTTATTAAAAGAATGATACTTAAAGAAGTGATTTTTGGGAAGGAAATTGAGGTCTGATACTTAAACAAGTGATTTTTATGTCATTATCCTAGATTCAGTACAAGGTCATCACCTGAAATGACCTGGTCATCCTAGACAACACAGATGTTGGTTCTGATAAGTTTAGAAACATAATTAGTCCCTGGATCATTAGTATTCTATATTTAAAGCTACACTAATATTAAATCACTTCTTCTAGTGATTAATTTGTACTACTTAAATAGGTGATTATTAAAGAAAGACAACTCTAACTTCCAACCTTTATGGAAATAATGTTACTTGAATCAGTGATTTAGAAAATCACTTGTTTAAGTAAGTCCCCTGACTGGTTATTACAGTATTTTGATATTTTAGCCCGCAATAACAACATGCATGTTATTTTTCTCTAATAACTTATTTAAGTTAGACCCTTGACTGTTAAAGTTTTAACCAACTTTTTTTTTCCCATTTCAGCCATTTTCATGATTTTATAAAGTTGTAATTATTACCATGATTATAAGCCGAGTAAATACAAACACAAGTAATGTACAAAAATAAAATGGTACATGTATTAAAAGACAACATAAAACAACATCACATGTATCCAACACAAATTTTGGATGTACAACATGTACAATAAATATGTATATATATTTCAAGAATAAAAAATAATTTCACCTGAAGCATAGCATGTATTAAAAGCTGGTTTAACTTCAAGAAAGGGAAATTGCAGAATGGAACTGTTAAGTCTGGAAAACCCACATTCCCATTGCAGCATTACTTGTCTGTGATGGCTGCCTAGAGTGGTTCCAACAAAAAAATTGTGGGACTTAAACATGCACCAAAAGCACATACTGGATGTGCAGAAGCTGTCATTGGAAATAAAATATATAATCTGTATTCAATATTGTATCACTGAATTATTTAGGAATACAAGTTTTCACGTTTTATTTTAATATACATGTAAATATATGGGACATACTATATTACTATTCCCAGCATACATGTACTGTTAAATTCATTAACCTAACAATAACACAATGTAATGGTAGACACAAATATTATTGTTATGTTTGTAATTAATCAGTTCCTAATCCAACCCTGCATATACATGTGGAGCAGGATATGCTTATTCTTCTGCAGCACCTAGCTGATATCACTCCCAGTTTTTTGTTTCTGTTGCTAATTCTGTAGTTTTTAACGTGCTGTTTTGTTTAGTAGTACATTTAATATAAGTTGAGATTTCTAATGTTTAAAATTTTGATTCTAGAAATCGTGCACTTTCTGACTTTTCAAAATTTTGTTTTAAGTTATGCTGAACCCATAATCTGATAATACCACACACACTCAAAGTATTTTGAAGTATGTTTATGATGTTTATGTACATTGTTTTTTTCAGGCAGTAGTTTCTTCAGATAGTGGAGAGTACAAATTGGTATTTGTTGTAAGGAATGATTTGAAAATGGGAAAAGGAAAAGCAGCTGCACAGGTGAATTTAATGTTTCTTGATTATAGATGGTATGGAGAAAGAAAGTCTGTTGTAAATAAACTGAAATGAAGTTAAACATTTGTTAAATATGTAATCATAAGGTGTATATAAACATGATAAACGTCTATAATCATTATATTCTTGATAATATTCTGATTAAAAAAAAGTAACCAAAATATTGCAGTCATAACTAATCATCTAATCATGCTAATCTGAAGGGTAAAAAATGCATATTAGAAGATTGAAATAACATTAGTGGACATGTTAATTTTATTCTAAATCTCTTATATCTCCTCCTTTTTATGAAAAGAATAGTCATGTTTATCCAAAGAACTAATAATTTAAATTGACTCTCATCCACTTCATTTGGACTCTGGTGGATAGTTGTCACACATGTCACATAGGCAATTATACCACATCTCTTATATTTATTTCATTTTTGTTCTTTGAATAACATCAAAAGCATGTATTTCACTAAGCTTAATTTACACACATGGAATTGATGTTAGAGATTATAAGGAGAACAATGCCTTAGTTCTGTATGATTTTAAATCAACACAATATTCATGATATTCATAAGCAGTAGAAATAATAATAATATTTATAACAGCATTTTTAACTTCATGTTAATGTTTTGATGGTTTTTTTTACATTGATAGATAGTGAGAAGAAAGTACATCTAAAGGGCCATGTTTGTACTTTCTTCTCACTATATATTTACTAGAAAGTGCTGTTATGCTACAGTCATGTTATATGGAGCTGTCAGTAAAACACTTTATTGTTTCTGTATTGTAGTGCTGCCATGCCGCAGTCATGTCATATGAAGCTGTCAGTAAAACACTTTATTGTTTCTGTATTGTAGTGCTGCCATGCTGCAGTCATGTCATATGAAGCTGTCAGTAAAACACTTTATTGTTTCTGTATTGTAGTGCTGTCATGCTGCAGTCATGTCATATGAAGCTGTCAGTAAAACACTGTATTGTTTCTGTATTATAGTGCTGCCATGCGGCAGTCATGTCATATAAAGCTGTCAGTAAACCAATTTATTGTTTCTGTATTGTAGTGCTGTCATGCTGCAGTCATGTCATATGAAGCTGTCAGTAAAACAGACCCAGAAATGTTTAGGAAATGGAGAATGTATGGTCAGCCAAAAGTTGTTGTCAAAACAGAAACAGAGGAATCTTTGTATGTACACATAAGAATGCTATAATTGAGTATATATGTATGTCCTGAAGAATTTTACATGTTAATATTTGTGTGTCCTTAAGAATTTTAAACAGAAATCTATGATGTGTTTCTGAATCGGTCTAAATAGAAGTTGCCATGGTGATCATCAATGAGATAAGACATGATAAACAGCACTTGAGTTATTTTACCTATCAACATTTGTATTTGTTTGTAATTTCACATTTGGTGAAGAACAACTTAGGCCATTAGTTTTCTTGTTTGAATTGTTTTACATTTGTAATTTAGGAGCCTTTTATAGCCGACTCTGCTGGATGGGCTTTGTTCATTGTTGAAGGCTGTATATTGATCACCTATAGAACATTGTTAATGTCTTTGTCATTTGGTCTCTTGTAGAAATTTGTCTCATTGGCAATCATACCACATCTTCTTATTTTATATATAAAGTTGCAATAAAATACTTGTTTCTCGGTTAATTGTTTAAAATTATACTTGCTGTACATTTTAAATACAATGGTGAATGAAAATAATAATACAGCATGTTATCTGTTAATAGGGATAAACAGCAAATTTTAAACTGTAATCTTTAATGGCTTTCCAGAGAAAAGCTTATATTTGCAGTACGAAATTCTGCCATTTATTTTAGATCCAATTCTGAAACTAGTACATCGTATCTTGGTCCCAGGTAAAATGTATCGTTGAATATAAAGTTATTAGAACTTTTTTCTTTTTTTGATTGTTTCATATTTTGTCATATAACTACATTTTATAACTGGCTTTATGGTATGGCTTTTGCACATAGTTGAAGGCTGTATAGTGACAATTAATTTTGTGTATATATTTCATTCTAACTCTGGTGGTAAGTTGTCTCATTAGAAATCATACCACAACTCCTTATTTTAATAGTCATTATAGACACATCTTATTTTAATTAAAAGTTGTCTTAAAAGTCAAAGTCCTGCATGAACATCATCTTTTTATAAAGAACTTTGACCAATAGTCCATTTGCCAATTACCGATTTGATTCTGTTATTACACACTTTTAAACAAATTACTTCCCTTTGTCAATCTTAGACTGGTTCTATACCTGTGAATATTGGCTTTTGCCAATGCAAAGTATGATGAATGAAAATGATGTATCAGCGGTTTAACTAATTTTTCATGAAAAATAATTTCTGATGTTGTAAGTATTTAGTTAAACAACAAATAACTGTAATTAAAAGATTTCAAAACCTTATAGATTACTCACATTATGCATAGGTAAATTTGCTCTTTCTGCTAGCTTTCCATTGTTAATGAAAATTAATGTCCCTCATAAGGGAGACAACAACAAAAAGGTCTCTAATTACAGGGTCAATTACGGGAATTGGCAAATGGACTATTATGGAATTACCTTTTACAAATTTTGACTCGGATGGAGGGTTGTCTCATTGGCACTCATACCACATCTTCTTATATCTATTATGTCTATTTAACATTTTAACATAACTACATGTTTTTCAATATTTGTTTGTCTTTTAGATTAAAAATAGCCAGAGAAGCTAGATCTTTAGGACTTAATGCAAGTTTAGTAAAAGATGCTGGTCGTACTCAGATAGCACCAGGATCTATAACAGTGACTGGTATAGGACCAGGTAGGTTTTGATATCAGTTAAGAAGCATATAAATAAATGTGGAAGATAGAAGAAGGACAAGCATAGAACCACACTAACTATCAAGGAAACACAATAAACTGCCACCACAAATTTCAACATAGAGATAAAAGAAGATGTGGTATGAGTGCCAATGAGACAACTCTCCATCTAAGTCACAATTTGTAAAAGTAAATCATTTTAGGTTAAAGTATGGTCTTCAACACAGAGCTTTGACTCAAACCAAACAGCAAACTATAAAGGGCCCCAAAAACATGCATGCATGATTTTTTTTTATAAAGGGTAAAAAGTAAAATAAAAAAATACAGAACTCCTAGGAAAATCCAAAACAGAAAGTCTGTAATCAAATGGCAACACCAAAAGCTTATACACCTCAAATGAATGGATAATAACTGTCATATTCCTGACTCGGTTCATGCATTTTCTCATGTAGAAAATGGTGGATTTAACCTGGTTTTATAGCAAATAGTAAAGTTGTAAAAAAAAAGCTTTAGATAGAATGAAAATTGAATCTATGACTTTTGCCTTTTTAAATATCAGATAAATGGAAGGTCAAAAGGGTGATTTTACTAAAGAATGACAGAAAAAAAACTTTGATAATATAACACCTAGTGTTTGAAAAGAATTAAAATTTACTGTGTTATTTAGAAGCTTAGAAATATATATTCATGAAAATGGTACACAAAAACACATCTGTGATTATTAAAAAGTTTTGTCTAATTAAAGGGACTTCATTTTTAAAACTACTGAAAAATTGACAATCTCTAAGAAGCCTAGCTAGTTTCATTGCCTCTATGACTAACATGTTCACATTTATTTTGTAGGACCAGAAGAATTAGTGAATCAAGTGACAGGACATTTAAAACTGTTTTGATATTTTATAGATTTTTTTTTTTTTTATTAAAACTTATTATTTAATTTTGGTATTATTTTTCTTAACTGTTCAGACAGTGGAACATGTAATGCTTTTTTTCTGTTGATGTTTGGCTGTTTGAATTAAATACTGTCCTTATAATCAGATATCGGGATAGGTGAATTTCAGAAAAT
The DNA here is from genome assembly GCF_963676685.1 of Mytilus edulis. Taxonomy (NCBI): domain Eukaryota; kingdom Metazoa; phylum Mollusca; class Bivalvia; order Mytilida; family Mytilidae; genus Mytilus; species Mytilus edulis. Next base: position 56,627,719 of record NC_092349.1, on the reverse strand, counting down.
CAGTATTAATGATAGACAATTATTCATTAGAGTCCATTGATTTAGATACAAACAACTACAATGAACTATAAAACACTGTTTCAATGAAAACACAAAATCGTGTTTTAGAGGGTTTTTCACGATCACGATCGTGCAATCGTGACAAAGGGTCAAAATCGTGTAATACACGCCTAAATCGTGAAAGTTGGCAGGTATGTTTCATGCTGTATGACCTTCAATAATTATCAAACCCAATATTACAGATCTAGAGTCATCTATTAACGGCCTCAACATTATTAAATTTAAAAAAATTCAAACTAGAAAACCAACCACCTGTTAATCTTATAACAAAATATGAAAAACAAATATGACAGACAGCAACCGTGACCACATATACTGAATAACTGGCTCATAACTTTAGACAGGCACATATAATATAATAATAATAATATAATAATAATAATAATAATAATAATAATAAATTCTTTATTTAAAGAGGGTAAACTCAGTTAGTTACAATAAACTCATCTTCCCTGAGGCCCTCATAAAGAAGTCATGAGAATATGTATTCTAATCTTATCTTAAATTAAGAGAAACTCAAGGAAGTCTTTTACATTCAAGTGTGTTTTGTATTTAGAAGGTCCCGTTTGAATGGTTTTACACTAGTAATGTTAGGGCCCTTTATAGCTTGTTGTTCTGTGTGAGTTAAGGCTCCATGTTGAAGGCCTTACCTTGCCCTATAATGGTTTACTTTTATAAATTGTTATTTGGATGGAGAGTTGTCTCATTGGCACTCATACCACATCTTCCTATATCTATATAATATGATATCTTGCATCAGACTTGATTATTTCTACATTTGTGGAGTCAATAACAGGCAGATTAAAGAAGTCATGAATGTCACACATTTGAAAGAATGCCTTTACAAAGTCAGGAGATGTGTTATGTTGGCCAATGAGTCAATACATCAAAATAGTTGATTTAAAAAAGAATACAAGGAAAATAGATACAGACATTTTTTCAAAAAATTAAAGAATGAAGAAGTGAACCCCCTCCCCTATCAAGATCCTAATACAACAGTGGGTTGTGAATAGCTTTGAAAAAGTGAAGATTTAAATATAAGTATATAATTTATGACTGTTTATTTACATTTATGAACGCAACGCATAATTATTTTGAGTGTGAATTATTTTTAAACAAATACCACCTTCCTAAAAATTTTGGTATAAAATGATACAGCATATTTTACATTTATACATAAACAAAACAGAGTCTAGCAAATTCGAAGCCTGGTATCTATGATAAGTCAATTTATTAACACTTGTGGCTTACTTTTGAGTTGTCCATCTGTGACAAGAAAAAGATCCTCCTATGAAGCTTACCCTCAAGTTTCGATATTATACTACTTAGCCACAACCTAACTGAGGTATAAGATACAAGATCATACTGGAAAGTGAGTTATTGAGTGACAGGACATCATTAATAAATCTGAGAAAGTGAAATTGAAGAACTTGCCAAGATATGCAAATGTGTGTTTGGAATGATTGTAATGTGTGAATGTCCAACTGGCAGGGGTCTTGAACTCACCTTGACATCGTGATTTAAGTTAAGTTTTTGTGTTTTGGAATATTTCTCCAATTCAGATATTTCCGACTTTGTATGGTTACCTTAGCTGTATTTGGCCAAACTTTTAGGAATTTTGGTCCTCAATGATCTTCAACTTCGTACTTTATTGGGCCTTTTAAACATTTTTTTATTCGAGCGTCACTGATGAGTCTTTGGTAGACGAAACGCGCGTCTGGCGTAAATATAAAATTTTAATCCTGGTATCTATGATGAGTTTATTTACAATTAGTACCTGTTGTAATATCAATGGTTTGTCGAAATATCAATCCATCAAACTCGGCAAATCTGTTGTAGATCAAAAGTTTTTTAAACACAAGAAGCATAAGCGATCGATATATATGTTTTATTGGGATCAGATGGTTGGTTCTTAATCAAATTTAGAATTTTCGTGACCTACAAGACATTGCATAAGTCATTCCAAGGACGTATAAATATACGTCCTTGGTCATTCCAATGTGTGTACATAAGAAATTTTTGAGAAAAAGAAAAAGACAGCCTTTCATTTGAGCATGGGTAACATTTGAAAAGTTTTGATATTGTTGCAAAAATGTAATGATTGCGGTTGAAGTTCTTGGAGTAAATCCAAATCTTATCTACAGTGGTTGTCAAAAGTATACGTCTTCACAATAACTTTTTTAGAAATATTTTAGAAGGCTATCTTTTACTGAAGTAATAATTGGTAGCAAGGATTTGTATAGTAAGGGTCTTACCATACAAATCATTGGTCATGGTAGTAAATATTTCAGAAATAAAATGTACACTATTTACAATTAATCTAACATTTTTTTGTCTTGTTTAGGTAACACATGACCTCACTAATTATTAACGAACTATAACAAAATAACCTTGTTATTACCATAAATGCAACATGCTGGTGTTAGTTAATTAACTACACTCGGACAAACAAAATGATAATTTCTGTTCCTGACGATGAACAAAAATACCTTAATTTACAATGAATGGCATCTTGATGGTTTTTTTTTTTTATCCCACCAAAACAAAAAACAAAAAAAACCCCACCAAATTCCGTGTATGATCGATATTAAATATTTTCTCATACATTCGACACCACACTGACATTGATTTAAAATCTAATGTTAGAATAACAGAGATTTATTGATTTCTTTCGGTGAAATGGACGATTTATATATAAATAATTGGATTGAATTTTAACCGTTCCCAAAAATCATATGTTGAAATATGCATTAATATGTGCGTGTGATGACTATACTGACTTGTATAAATATTTAGAATTGAAATATATATATAGATGGAATTTATATATTTATATATCTATCAGAAGTTATAAGTTTAATGAAAACCTTCATCAAGTTCAAAATTTATTTCGTTAGTCTGTCCGTCTGTTTGCAATGTTCCTCGCTGGTAGTTTACCATGAAAGTTGTGGTCAGGTCAAATCTAAAATTGGTTTAAAGTTATCTCATTTGTACAATGCTTTTTTCCCCAAGACTACTCCTTTCAAAGCATATACTACATAGAACGTTAAAGTAACTTCTACATATCCTTTGTAAATTTTGGTTATTGCTGTGATCTATATCTTTTTAAATATAAGACAACGAGCAATTTATAAAACGAAAATACCATTTATCTCACCAATATATTTAAAAGATAATCTAGACCATGTACTTTTTGGTTTTAGTTTGTTTTCTTGTTTCTTGTTTGTTTGTTTGTTTGTTTTTATATCATTTTATTGTCGAGCCTGCAACTTTTGTTGCAGAAAGCTCGACATAGGGATAGTGATCCGGCGGCGGCGGCTACGGCGGCGGCGGCGGCGGTGTTAGCTCACTTCTTAAAAGCTATATATTTTAGAAGGTGGAAGACCTGGATGCTTCATATTTCGTATATAGATGCCTCATGTTACGAAGTTTCCGTCAGTCACATGTCCATTGTCCTTGACCTCATTTTCATGGTTCAGTGACCACTTGAAAAAAAAGTTCAGATTTTTTGTAATGTTAAATTCTCTCTTACTGTAAGTAATAGGATAACTATATTTAGTATGTGCGTACCTTGCAAGGTCCTCATGCCTGTCAGACAGTTTTCACTTGACCTCAACCTCATTTCATGGATCAGTGAACAAGGTTAAGTTTTGGTGGTCAAGTCCATATCTCAGATACTATAAGCAATAGGGCTAGTATATTCGGTGTATGGAAGGACTGTAAGGTGTACATGTCCAACTGGCAGGTGTCATCTGACCTTGACCTCATTTTCATGGTTCAGTGGTTATAGTTAAGTTTTTGTGTTTTGGTCTGTTTTTCTCATACTTTATGCAATAGGTTTACTATATTTGTTTTATGGAATGATTGTAAGGTGTACATGTCTAGCGGGCAGATGTCAAGTGACCTTGACCTCATTTTCATGGTTCAGTGGTTATAGTTAAGTTTTTGTGTTTTGGTCTGTTTTTCTCATACTTTATGCAATAGGTTTACTATATTTGTTGTATGGAATGATTGAAGGTGTACATGTCTAGCGGGCAGATGTCATCTGACCTTGACCTCATTTTCATGGTTCAGTGGTCAAAGTTAAGTTTTTGAGTTTTGGTCTTTTTATCTAATACTATATGTCATAGGTCAACTATATTTGGTGTATGGAAATATTTAATGATCTATATGTCAGTCGTGCAGGTTTTATTTGACCTTGACCTCATTTTCATGGTTCATGTTAAGTTTATGTGACAGTCGTAATAAAGCTTTATATTTAGGAGTATCAACATAATATCAATGATTAGTAAAGAAGGCGAGACATTTCAGCGTGTACACTCTTGTTTTATTTCGTTTACGGTGTATTGTTTTATATCTCAACTTGGGCAACACACGTCCACATATTATAAATTACATGACTCGTAAAAATTACAAATATATATACAATCTTCAGAACCACTATTTAACATACACTATAACAATATTGTGAAAAGGGGGAGTCCAACCATGTACCCATTCAAATGCATTGATCACCCCAAAAAAGGGGCGGTTCCAACTGAAAACCCTCCCCTGGATCAGCCACTGCACATTACTTGGACCTATGTTAGTTCGTTACATGTAATTACTTAAGTGATGCGAAAACAACTCAATTTACTAATAAACTCCCTTATTAAAGAAACTTTATATAAAAGTAAACATGTTCATTATATTTTGCTGTGTGATTAATTGCTTATGCGGGAAAGACCCATTACAACCCGACCATAGAGGAGACAACAGCTGAAGGCCACCAATGGGTCTTCAATGCAGCGAGAAGATCCCACACCCGGAGGCGTCACAACAAACCCGTTCTAGAAATAATTTGTGAATGAAATTGGTAAATACAGGTACGATTGCCAATGAGATAACTCTCAAAAAGAGACAAAATGACACAGAAATTATCAACGGTATAGGTCACTCTACAGCCTTCAACAATGAGCAAAAACCATACCACATAGTCAGCTATAAAGGCCTGAAAAAAACAAACTGTAAAGCAATTCAAACGAGAAAAATAACGGCCCATTTTTATAGATGTATTGTCTGCTCCTTCTTACAATATTTGTAATTCAAAATATCAAAACTGACATTTCATTTAAAAAATAAGTAAAAAAATTATTACAGTTGAAAAATATTTGTGAAAGGTAATAATCAAAATATACAGTTATTATTAACATACACTATAACAATATATCATTTTACCAGACCACGGTTTGCGGAAGTAGTCAAGAAGACAATATTATGTTTTTCAGGGGTTGACAGGATACATGTGATCGTTGTTAGTTTCAACTTCAATATTATTATGCAAGCAGATGTAATTAACAATGATTTCATACATTATTTTTTTTTTGGTTTACACTTTATATAGGGCTTTATTTATGATCTTATTCCAGAGTGCACAATTCTTATTCTACATATTTCACCTTTATCAAAATTAGGAAATCTGTTTGGTCGTCCCATTTTGTTGTTGGGATGTTTAGATTAAGTGTCGAGTTAATATGTATATTATTTTGTGTTGTCTGCGAGAAACAAATCATTTTTCTGATCTAGTAACTAAATTCAAAACCAATATAGATAATGTTAACATATATATTTAATTGAACTGTGTAAATTAATCGGAATGCGAATGACAACATGCACCTACAATTCTTTTGTGTGTTTCCCGTTTCGGTAACACATGACATTTGCGCGGGAACTTCTTACATAAACATCGTTTTTGGATTATTGAAACATGTGAAATGTACTATAACAGTTATTGATTTTTGGAGGTAATGTGATATTATTTATTATTCAATAGTACATAATTTTACGTCAGGTTTGTACACATTAAGTCTCTGGTCAGTGGCGGATCTAGGGGAGGGGGGATTCCGGAGGTTGAACCTCCCTTTTTTGTTGACGATCAATTCATTTGGATAGGGATATCAGTTGGAACTGACCCTTTATCCTGGGTTAGGATCCCCTTTTAAAAATGGCTGGATCTGTCTCAGCTAGTCAAGTCAGAACCGAAACACATCAGTGGCAGTTCTAGCCATTTTGAAAGGGGGGTCCAACCATGTCCCCATTCAAATGCATTGATCACCCCACAAAAGGGTCGATTCCAACCGGGAACCCTCCTGCTGGATCCGCCACTGCACACTACTCAGACCTATGTTATTTAGTGAGTGATGTGAAAAAAACTCAATTTACATTAGGTCCCCCTTTTTGAAAAATTACTAAATCCGCCTTTGCTTATCCTGGGTGAGGTCCCCCTTTTAAAAAATGGTTGGATCTGTCTCAGTTACTCTAATCTAAACTGAAACACATCAGGCCATATTGTGAAAAGGGGGAGTCCAACCATGTACCCATTCAAATGCATTGATCACCCCAAAAAAGGGGCGGTTCCAACTGAAAACCCTCATGTTCATTATATTTTGCTGTGTGATTAATTGCTTATGCGGGAAAGACCCATTACAACCCGACCATAGAGGAGACAACAGCTGAAGGCCACCAATGGGTCTTCAATGCAGCGAGAAGATCCCACACCCGGAGGCGTCACAACAAACCCGTTCTAGAAATAATTTGTGAATGAAATTGGTAAATACAGTTATTCTTGATCTTCATACAATTTAAGGGCATTTCCAAATAGTCCAAAATATAATGCTTTATGCATCTGAAAGGGTTGAAAATAACACTGAAAAATCATCGTTTTCCCTCTAGCATAGTTTGTACGTGCAGTATAGGTGTATTTTAAAGGCACAACAGTGAAGCTGCCGTATAATACTTCAATCGAACCTATTTACTTTTTGAAGTTTAATTACTATACTATATATATATGAAAATATTAATTTTCGCGAACCATTTAGGTCACGGGAATTACAAAATATGGCATCAGTAAGGAGAGTTGTACAAATAATGTGAATACATAGAACCCCCGTCCAATTCATCTTTAACTAAAAGTATTCATCATTTTCTATTTTATATGTACTAACAATATTACATTTTTCTATAATTTGGATTAAAATGTGCAAAAATCTGAGTTAGAATAGGTCGAATGCCCCAAATAAACATTCCCTGATTGGTTGAAGCACTGTGGCGTCGATGTAAAGCATAGCAAGCCTCGATGTAAAGCATAGCAAGCCTCGATGTAAAGCACACGCTTCACATGTACAGGAATAATTAAGGAGAGTTTTACAAATACTGTGAATACACAGACCCTCAATCCAATTTATGTATTGCTAAAAATAATCAAGAGTTCATCATTTTCTGTTTTGATTCTGCTAACAACATTCTATTTTTTCTATAATTCCATTTGAAATATGTGAAACCCCGCAATGAAAATAGATAGCCTCAATGATGTAAAAGCAACCCAAAAAAATTCAGTTAATATGTTAACATCTTGAACTTCGACCCTGGGTTCAAAGGGTTAATAAACCGATTCACAAATAGAGATATCCTTTCGCTCAAGTGAAGTATACAGGCAACTTCGTTTACAGAAATATATACACACTTTATCAGTAATATATTGTCGTGCTTCTGCATATCCAAGTTTTTTTGTATGCTGAACTTCAGTCAAATTCCATTCTATACAAACTTTATTACGTAAAGCAATAGGAGTAAGAATATTTTTTGCGCTAATTTAACCGTGACCAGCATCATCGTCAGTATCAAAATTGTTTATCGTAATCATTGTGAAATTTCACTGACATAGGGTTTATTAATATAGAGTAATTTTGGTAAGTATGTCTTATTTATGTTAAAGTTCTCCAGATGTGCATCTCTAGACATCTTTGACGATCAGTTTAATCCCATTTATCTCAATATTATCCCCGATGACAAAAATGTCAACCCGACCTATTCGTGTCAAAAGTGAAAATCTAATCTATTTGATGAACTAATTTCTTCTAAAACTGTACATGCATTATTTCTGTATTATTTGATAACCAATCACATTTGCGTTGCATGATAATGGGTACTGTTTGAGCGAACTGTCTAGTGTACTGCAAGATCGATGCAAACTGTGACGTCAGTGAGTGATCACGTGACATTATTATTTGTAAACAAACCAGCTCCTCATGTAACACGTGTCTCAGTCTGAACTATACATTCAAAGTGCAATCAATCTTTCAATCGCTATTTTATGATATTTTTGTGTCTGTATCAGTAGTCGAAGTAAACTCAAGGTTATTATATAAAATTATTTGTCTCTTTTCGTCTGCAGTACATGCGTTTGAGGTCTGGTTTAATTTGTACGCATGAAATCTCTAGTCTAAAAAAAGCTAGTGATAGAACCTTATCCAGATAAGCATCTGTCTAGGGCCAAGTAAGGAAGGTGAAAAAAAGTATTGGTACTATTACGCAGAACCATAAACAGATGCATAGACAGACCCAGGGGGTAGCAGTGGCGGATCCAGAACTTTTCATAAGGTGGGGCCCGCTCCAGTCATGCTTCAGTGATTCCCTATATAATCAACAAAATGTTTCCAACGAAAAGGGGGGGAGGGGTCTGCCCCCTAGATCCTCCTATTGGTGGGAAAAATTTAGTTGATTATATAGGAAATCATCAAAGCTTGACAGGAGTGGGCAGCCCTTTGGAAAGTCAGAGGCCACCCCTTTATGAAAAGTGCTGAATTGCCACTGAGATTTGCATGTTTTCTTTGTAAAGATACCTTAAAATATCAACAACTCTGACTGAGTATACAATTTGATTCATTTTAGCTCATTAGCTGGGCTCACTTGCTAAAAATATTCATTGCGGCTCACTAGCAAATATCTTACGAAACTCATGTGTAGAAAAACTGATAATCTATACATGTGTGTGAGGAGTACATGTTGTTAGCTTAAATATAGCTAAATTTGGAAAATTTGAAAATGACTTGGGGAATGAATTCGAAGATGTAGTAAAAACCGAATATCAGTTTTGGTCTTATATATGTTTACAAATATAACACTGTTTCAGTGGCAATGGTAAATAGACACTGAAAAGTCTTGGATAACATTTTATAGTTTTGAATGTTTCTTCATCAGTTGACTTAAATTAGGTGGAGCCAGGAGGTGTGTTCTTATTTCCAACAGAGGAGCGTTCAACCTATATCAATTTGTGCATGAAGCAAATTGATAGTTGCTAGATACTGAATGATTATACCACAAGAAAGTTTTAACCTGTGCATACTTAAAATACGATAAAAAAAAACATGTCTTTTTCAGGACTTCTGATCCAACCATGTAGTATGGCATTTTATTGAGATATGGTTTTGGTCAATGGATGTTCATGAAGAACCTGCAGTACAAAGTATATCACTGGATTTAGCTCTTTGTCTAAGTGTATTATTAAAGTACTTTGCTTTGAGCTCAGTTCATTGTTATGCAATTCATTCTTTGTGAAATAAAGATTTGACAGACAACTCTCATGTACAAAGATTTGTCAAAGTAGTATCACCTCTTTCTTCAATGTAAGTAATAGGGAGATAAAAAGCATATATCGATTTGAACCAAACATTATATGTCCTTTGACCAAATTTTATAAAAAGAACAAATTTACCCGACAATTCTACTCCCGCTACTAGCAATATGATGCTAGGTTGTTTTAATACATCTGTACTGCCTACTGATGACTTGGTCCTGAGTGTAAATGGTCATTCGATTATGTTTAAAAAAAAAATATCTGGCCTAATTGATTTCTGAAACTATGTTTCATTGTACATGTTCAACATTTTTCATTCAATTGTTTATTCTAATAAATTTGTGTGAATTAACATTGTAACAGTAAATGTTATTTACTACACTTTCATACCACAACAAATACTGTATTTGTGGTACATGTATCACTTATATTTGTATCTATATAAGGGAGCTACCATTTGATTTTTATGGGGGGGCTAGGATGAAATTTGAAAAAAATAGGCAGGACAGGAGTTTTGAGTAAAAAAAAAAAGGCAGGATGAGACACTTGCAAAAAAAAAAAAGTCAGGACGACAATTTAGGTAAAAAAAAGTCAGGATAAACTAAAAAAAAAAGGCAGGACCAAACAGAGTGAAAAATAAAAAGGCAGGACAGAGATTACAGCTAAAAAAAAATGCAGGACAAAATTTTTCATCCTAGCCTCCCCATAAAAATCAAATGGTAGCTCCCTAACAAACAAAAATGAAAAGAGAATAATTTTGCAATACCTTTTGTATACTATAACTTTTTAGATATTTAGACATATTAAGACTAATTAAGTAGATGTTGATAATATCCACTTGACATGCTTGAAATTCTTTTAGATTACTTTTGGGGCAGTTTTGAGTCTTTGAAGCATGCTCAAAAAAGTTCTTTTGGTGAAATCATTTTCATATTTGTCAATTTTTTTTTGCTTCGACCAGCTTTGGAGGAAATATTATCAAAGAACTGATAAAAATCAGCACAGAAGTTTACTTCCTAGCTCATCTAGCCCCTAACATCTTGTCAGCCATTGTCATTACTATAAACCAATAAATGTATTCTAATCTGAGGAACAATTCGACCTTTTAACAATTTTTTTTTACTAATGATACTGACAATCCTCCACAAGGTAATATAAATAGAACCATACAAATAGTAAGCAAATACATATAAAAAAGATGTGGTATGATTGCCAATGAGATAATTCTCCACAAGAGACCTAAATGACACAGAAATTAACAACTACAGGTCACCGTAAGGCCATCAATAATGAGCAAAGCCAATTCCGCATAATCATCTATAAAAGGCCCTGAAATGACAATGTAAAACAATTTAAACGGGAAGAATAACAGCCTTATTTATGTACAAAAAATAAATGAAAACGAATATGTAACACATAAACAAACGACAACCACTGAATTACAGGCTCCTTATATCATGTTCTCAAATCTAGATATCATCTCCCATTTAGAAAAAAAAAAACACATGAAAAAATGAACCTAGAAAAATGTATTATGTGTTGCTCTCCTAGCTACAAAATGTATCCAAAATCAAAGATGTGGAACATATTCTATCATAATCATTTGGTAACTAATGCAATTAATGTCTCTTCCATGCCCGTCTTGAACATAAAAACTAAATAATAAATAAACAACACTACTAATGCTCAGATTGTTTTTCATCGTGCAACACAACTAATAAAAACACCATATAGGAAAAACATAGAACTCCTTTTGTCATAAGACACTGTCAAACATCCAAACATACTATCCACACTCATATGTGTCCACACTTGTATCTATATATAAAATATTTTTCTGATTATTTGTGCCAGTTGGTTCATGGCACCAAAAAAATGGATCAAAATATCAAAGGCATAATCATCAGATGTTTCAAATAATAACATCTATCAAAATCTTGGCCTTTATAATTCGATACAATTTAAGATGTACTTTGGTTTACATTGTTAGAAATTCAATCGTCATAATGACAAATCGTCAATGTAATAATTAAAGTTTACGATCTAATTATAGTCTAATTTGTTAGATGGTTATCGGTTCCAATGTGAGTAAAGGGGTTATTCAAGTCAAATTTCCATTCACAATATTTAAGATTATATGTCATAGATTTTTATCATTTTAATAAGAAAGCTATTAATATTGATCCCACCATATTTGATACCCCTGGAAATGTCATAAGAAGGTTGTCATCCAATACTGTGTGTCATGTCCGCAGATGGTTTGCCATTTCTGGGAGGTCGGAATCAGATCATCATAAAATCCCCTTTTCTTTTGATGGTCTATATGCATCAAATTTAAGATTAATCTGTTTCTAATTGAGTGGAAAATTACAACAATCAATTTGATATCAGCTAGTCCTAAAACATAAATACATGAATCGCTTAATCAAATCATAGAAGTTTACAGGTCAATTATTATTACAAAACTTTATTTCATTTTAAACACTTGTACATTTCTTGAAAATATGTTGTAAAAATTAACTTATTCAGCAAAGAGCAGGTATTGATTACAACCATATGTTACAATGAATTTACATCTTACGCTAATCGATCTTCAACATTAGTTTAAAAAAAAATAACATTAGTATGTTCTATGGAAATAATAAATACTTGGATATTTTCAAGTAACTGATTTGAAGAATTTATGTAGAGTGGACATTCAAAGAAAAATAGGTCGAATCGTCTGATAGACACATATAAGCATTTATACAGCTCTAGTGATTTCGCAAATATTTCCAATCTACATCACGATACGAATATTTCCTATGAGAATGATGGTTGAGTAATCATACTAAAATCAAAAATTAATAAAATGTTACTGCAAAAGAATAGTATATAATAAATATGGTAGAATTAAGACAAATGCCTCATAAAACAAGTACCACAAAATTAACCAGGAAAACATATGTAAAACCCCCAATGATTCATATGAAAATGCGAAAAAAGAAGCGAAATATACCAAAGGGACAATAAAACTCATAAGTCGAAAATAAACTGACAAAGAAACGTAGATACAATTTCTTGTGTTAGGTAATAAAAAAAATTCTTATTTTGTGAAGAACCACACTGATGCCTGTTACAAATACACCAAAGATGAAATCATCAAAATGCTGGACTTTTTGACGGACAACATATAATACATTGAGTATGGTGGATTGATATTTCCGCAGGCGATCGGTATTACTGTGAGTACTAATTGTGCACCAATATTAACCGACTTGTTTTTGTACTAGCATTAAGGTGATATAACACAGAGCCTTCTTAAAGACAAAAAAGAAAATTCATCTTGCAAAGTTCTTTAATTTAACATGAAATATATCGGTAGTGTTCTGTCACACGGTAACCCACATTTCACTGAGTGCTTGCATCTCATATATCCTAGTAAACGTGAAATAGATAATACTACCGGAAGTAGAAGGTCTGCTTCATATCTTGATTTTTTCCTCGATGTTGACATAGATGGACGACTTTAAACTAGAATCTATGAAAAACGTGATGATTTAACTTTCCACTAGTCAACTTCCCATTTCTTAGCAGTAACATAACCTCTATTCTATCGTGTGGCATTTACCTATTTCAGTTAAAACGTTACGCTCCAGCTGCATGTTCACAATATACGGATTCATCAACAGGGATGTAGTCTTACACAAAAACTGCTCCAACAGAATTATGAGGGGAAATGACTGATCTGTGGTATGTTTGTGTAAACAATTTTCAAACATATTTTCTAAGCTGCTTCGTTAAACAAATTATGTGAATTCTGTATACATAAATGCCTAGCAATAGATGCAAATTAATATTCAAAACACCATATTGATTTTATGAGTTATCTATCTGAACCAGGTTTTTTCCCTTTAAATGAACAGAGTATATAGAAGATCTATTGTAACACTAAATTATAAAGTAGACCAATATATAGTCAGCGACAACCATTAATAGGTTCCAGACTTGGAACCAGAAACAAATGAAAATTGCAAATAATAAAGTTTATATGTCCAAAGCGCTTCTCTCGATTAACTTTAACCAGTAACGTACAAAGCTTAATATTTGAAAGCCATGAATGTGTAAGAATGGAAACAGATGAAGAACTATCAGACAAAACATGACTTTTAAATAATACTAGTAGCCAAATAAAGGCAACAGTAGTATACCGCTGTTCAAACTCATAAATCCATGGACAAAAAACAAAATCGGGGTAACAAACTAAAACTGACGGAAACGCATAAATATAAGAGGAGAACAACAACACAACACTTCAATGTAACTAACACACACAGAAACGGACCAAGCATCAGACAAAATCCCACGAGAATAACAAATATAACATCAAAACCAAATACATGAATTTGGGATAGACAAGTACCGTGACACGTCTTATCCATCTAAGGTCAATTTTGCCTGCTTGCACACCATATTGTAGAGTTAGAATGGGTGTTTAGTTAAACCTGTCAGTTAAAGATATAATATATATTGCAGGTATGCTTACCCTACAATATGATGTGCAGGTTCCAGACTTGGAACATGACCATGCACCTCATATTGTAGAGTTAGAATAGTTGATAAGTATTCTCTTTCAGTGAAATATTTGAGATATGTTGTAGGTATGCCTATTTTATTTCATTTTAATATTTCACAGCTTTTCTCTTTATTTTCAGGGTCTAAAATAGAAAAGAAATATTTGTTAGAAGAATATTTTTTATATATTGAATAGCTTCAATAAAACATGAACACAATATTTTAACAACATTGAATGACCTTGCCAAATTGATTAACATGATATCTTCATAACAGGTTGAACTTATACATACCTGGGGAAAACGTTACAATATATATGAATAATATATAACAAAATCTAATTGAGAGGTATTTCATCTTTTACACATAATCAATAGACAATTGAAGAATCTAAGTGTTCAAACTATTTAACAATTGAGATTGATGATATGAAGCTGAGACAACTTTATTATAGACATTTAAGGAGGTAGACCTAGGTTAAGGGAAATAACTCTAAAATCATCAGTAAGTTTGTGTCAACCATTTTCATAAATATATTCTAAGCTTCAAGGTTACATGGATTATTTCCAATCTGTTTCATGTAAATGCTTAAAATACAATGATGAAACTTGACTTTTACAAACTCTTAACTGATTTAAAGAGCTATCTCCCTTAACCAAGGTCTACCCCCTTAACACTGCACTAACAGCGGAATGATACCACGTAACGGTTATATAATATTGTAAGAAATTCCGATAAGCAACACTGCAAACCTACGTAATGAAGATAGCATGTTTTTTTTTTTTTTTTTTAAAGACCAGGAATGACTAGAGCCCGTATTAGCCTCATCTCATTTAAGGTCCATTGAAGGTATAAAGCTAAATTTTCATTTTTATTTTATTTTATATATATCAAAGTTGTATGGAAAGGCCTTTTACTTTAAAAACTTTAAAAACTGACTTATTAGGCTTGTAACTATTGTATTTCTAATGGTAGATGTAGCACGTTTTACATTTGACTCATATCCCATTTAACAGAAAAAGCCTATCCTCTAACATGTCTAATATAACCCTAATTTAAAATATTTTAAATCGCCTATCACAAATACGAAATGATATGTTTTAAATAAACTTGTAAGTTATGTGTCTTGTCCGAATGCCTAAATTGAGAACTTCATCTGTAAAGAAACGTAGTTTCATGTCATACTAATCATGGCAATTTCATATGTAAATATATGTATCTATTGTTTTATGGACCTTGCTTAAATTCTAACATCAAACATGTAATAAGTTTTAAAAAAAAATTACAATCACTGAATACGAGGAATTCAGGTTTAATTATGTTTAGGCCTTTATCTATTATCAAAGAGTTTGGAAGGGAACTTAAGCAGTTTTCAGTGTATTCCCGAATGTTCTTACCTGCAACCGGTAATGCATTGACCAAACTCCTTTCCTGCAATTTTAAATAAAGAAAACAGACAATGATTAAGGTTTATGCAATACATAATTAGGATGAAAACTGTAGCTTTTAAGAAATAAGCTGTTTGTCAGTAAACAATAATAAACAAACAATAACTTCTTAAACTGAAAAATTGAGTTGAACAATTTTGGTTTGTTAATATTTTTATTCTTAGAATTTACCCAAATTAAGACGTCCTGTAATAAGTTATCGTTTACATTTTTTTGTGTTCTAATGAATTACTTGATACATCGTAGACTTATATTATTATCAAATTTCAGAAATATGCATTAGAGAATAAATCTAACAACATTGTTACCTTTTGGGAGGGTATTACAAAACTCCACACATAACTTATCTACAAAATAGAACTGATATTATATCATATCATATTGGGCCAGATATTTCAGAATGTGTGACATAAATGATGTAAGCGGACAAATGCGTGCTAAAATTTACATAGTCATTCATTTTTTTTTCTTCTGAAAGGTATTATTTTTTTAATAAATTTGTTACATTTCTAGTCTACGAGTGGTATTCATGGAAGAAAACAGAAACAGGAGTATGAATGTAGGGGATTTGATTACCTTAACCGGGCATTGTAACTAAATTCAATTCAATCACACATGTACATCATGTATGAATAACAATTTATTTGCTTTTGGGATTTCTAGAACATAATAAAACCAAATACGGTTAGCCGTTTTTAAAATCGAATCGAAATTAGGAATTCAACCTTGAGAAATATTTGGACCAAGGATTCCATACACGACTCCTTCAAAAGTGTACCGGTATATAACGTTGTATATTACAAATCGACAGCGTCACCATTGTTTATTTTTCTACCATACGAATACATTTTTCGTAGTACTTATTTACTAAAACATGTGGATACTTTAGGGTTAGCAATATGGATAACTAACTTACAGCTGCAATTCTCCCGAATGCACTTGGACCGTTCAAGACCTGCAAAAACAAAAGATGACCTTTACAATTCAAATAATCAATTTTTAAACGTATTTATGCATATATATTAATGAAAATAGAAAATAAAACCGTCTTTTGATTATTTAACAATCGTTTTTAACATACTGATGCAAAATGATTTCCTGCTTGGCTGCAAATAGAACGACTTTTTGTCTTTCAACTTAAGTTAAGTTTTACCGTTTTTTCTGATACTGAATTGTTAAAACAATTTCGTGCAAAACTATTATTTATTGTTCAGTTATTGTGAGTGTTTCTTAACAGAGGGTTGTCATGTTGTAAGACAAGTTTCTGTGTGTATATTACTTTTGTAAGCATTACATAATGTTATTAGAGTAGAATATATTTTGTATGTATCAATCTAATTAATTTAGATGCTAAGTTACAATATTATATAACATAATATATTATAAAATTGAATCTAGAACTCTATAAATGAAAATATTTTGTCCGTTATAACAAAAAGCATTTACCTGCTGGTTTCATACTGCAGAAGTCAAAGCACTCTTTTAAATCTGTATGCATAAAATATTAAGTTAGCGAATACACTATCTATAAAAACTATGTACATGCTTTATTTGTAGGCTCAAAATTTTGGCCATTCAAGGAACTGGAGTGGAGCGCTGAAAACTGCAAAAGTGTATCGTACTCTTACTTTATTTAACGTTACATGCTTTAAAAATGAAGAAGGGACAATCTGTATTTCTATGATCCCAAAGTTACAAATCAGAATCAGTCTGCTTGGTCTGTCAATGTGATATTACAGTTATTGAATTAGTATATAAAAATCAGTCTAATTTCAATGAAAGAATTCTACCAACTATGATTGCATTTGGCTTTTTCATGTTTCAACTTCGTAAAATCTTGGGTTTTTTCGGACTTAAAACTTCCTCACTGTAGTAAAAAACTTTCAATCGGAACCATCTGTATTTTGAGTACGATTTTTATTCCGGACCATTCTTTTCTTTACTTTGTACGAATTTCACCTACTAGAGTAATTAATTACAAGTGAGCTTGACAAGACTCTGAGTTTTAGTTGCACTGCAAAGCTTGGGTAAGAATGACAATTTGATTAAACATGTACAAACTATTTCTCTGATACAAATCTGAACTCCATCAATTTTTTAATTGTACAAACACATTAAATATTTTCAATAACATATCGACGTAGTTGCATCTTTGTAAAATAGTGTCTTGTGATTATGAATCAAGCGTCAGCAGATGTACAATTTAACTAGACATTTTCCTTCCGTGGGCATTTGTCAATTACAAATTGGTACGTGTTTAGTTTTAAAAATTAAGAAGCCTGGCATCTAATTTGCTGATCATGCAATTTCGAAAATCGGAAGACGTATTACGCATGTTTAGAAAAAGATATCTTTTTTGTGGAAAGCCCAACATTTGATTATCAAACTGGTCAGTAATCTTACAATCATTTTAATGGTTCGTAATTATAGATAATCGATGGTTTTTCAAACGAGAGGGTGTTTCTCAGGTACAATCTATTCGAAGGGCGACATCCCAGAGATGAGATGCAAGAAACATCCTCGAGTTTAAAAGACCATTGATAATCTGTTTATCGCTATTTTGCCTATGACGTCGGTGATGTTTTCATTGAAAACGACACGTAGGCCCTTAGTTTCTAGAGATAATTGTCTATCGTAATCGAGTATAACGATATGAAAAATTATCATAGAAAGCAAAAATACACAAAACAGCGATAATAGCAGTTAATATTGTAAGATGCTACTTACCGGATTCACCCAAGACTTGCTTACTAAATGACAATATAACTAATAGCGACAATGTAGCAAGCATGTTCATAACGTCACAGTGGCTGGATATCGCAAGATATACTTGTAAGCTGTACGAAAGTGTATAACTAATTCTGAACAGAAGATTGTGATTCTTTTATATTAATATTTCTGCTGTTACATGTTCATTTGTTGTTCCGGGTTTACTTAGTTTAGTAAAAACAAGATAAAATAACCATGTTTTTACAATAAATACAACATGTTGTCATGTAATTGCACTTTAAAACTTTAACTGAGAATATATTATTTCTATTTTTAGAATCATTTTATAATAGATGCAGCATTTTATGTCCTTTATGGTTTACTTGGTTTTGAAATGAAAGCACAAAACAACTTTGAATCTTCACTGAATACAATATATTGAAGTTTTATTTTCCGATCATATTCACAGAACACAAACTGACATCTGATATTTGTGATATATATATAGCTTTATTTGCCTTCGGAATAACTACTAGCATGTATCAATTTGAAATAAATAAAAAAAAATATAGTCTAAATTGAATTGGGAGAAATTCTGTAAAGAAGTTGAAGAAAACCCACCAAAAGCTATAATAGCTACCATCCTTACCGAACATCATCCTTATGACCTATGCATTAGTTTATCAAGTGTTCACGTCATATTTTTCTTTTTTAATAGATTAAATACATTGTGTACACAATTTTAAATGTAAATGTCAATTAAATAAGATTCAGATTTATCTATCAAAAGCATTGTCGTCAACTGTGTTTGGGCGTACAGCTACATATGACGGAGTTAAGGAGGACATTACTGTTACTGACGTCTCTTTTTTTTCTGACTTTTTCAGATACTTCTGGAGAGATTTTTGTGTTTTTTTTGTCTTGTTATTATCTTATATTAGTCCTTTGCAATTGATGATATGAGTCTTGATCAGTCTTCTTTATAATGACGTTTGACTCGTAGGTGTTTTTGGATTTGACAGATTTTTTTTTAAGATCAGTTTCTGTTAATATAAATTAAAGTTGATTAGAGGTGAAAAATCAATATAATGCCAACATCCTAACGATTTGAAAAAAAAGGTATTCAAGGTAAACATATGTTTCGAACATACAAATATTGATAAATATGTAAAGGTAAAAATAACTCTGTTCATTTACATTTTGAATTAAAAGCCCATCTTAAAAGAATTAGAGCCAGAAATTGGTATTTACTCTGGTCTATTGTTAATTTCAATAGGTTATTTTTTTTTAATTTTTATTTTGTTAATTGTATAAATGGGTTACAGGTTATCAATTCATTGATATTGCTGTTATCGTTGCTACAGAAACATTTTACAATTTGACCAGAAAATAATAATGATTACTTCAGATAGCATACATACTGTATAATTTTCTATACGAACTACTCAAGTTAATGTGTTTGGCATGTGACATTACCACATATATATATATGACAAGATTTAATCATACATTGTGTTAATACAATGTTTTGGGTTCTTGTAAACAATTGTGAGCGTCTTTTATGATTTTTTTTGTAAATGAAACGCGAATCTGACGTACAAATTTAAAGCCTGGTACAAATGTATCTATACTTAGTCAGTTTACTGGCACTTGTGGCTTACTTTTGAGTTGTCCATCTGTGGCAAGAAAAAGATCCTGCTATGAAACATACCCTCAAGTTTCGATATTATACTTAGCGTCAAGCTAACTGAGATATTTTTAAAAGATGCAAGCACTCACTGGAAAGTGGGTTATCGAGTGACAGGACATCATTAATAAATCTGTGAAAGTTAAATTAAAGAACTAGTCAAAATGCTTTTTCTTCTCCTTGAGACATTTTTGTTTGAATTCTGCTTATTTCAAAAACAGCACCTCAAAATAGAACATCCGGTGGGTGACTCCTATTTAGCATTTTGTAATGTTGTCTTTCTGTAGAGAGAGGGACCGGAAATATAGAAATTATTCCTTTAACAATAATATTTTGCCCCACATTGAACAGCAGCTACATTAAAAAATCCATGTCAGTTTCTATTTCTTATACAACAAAAATTTAAAACCATAAATATTTATTTAATAATTATCTGATATTTTATGTCAAACGGGCATTTAGGTTCACGGTTGTATTTCTTCTTTTAAAGAAAGCAACGTGTTTGTAATGTTAGTTTCTCGTATTATGGGTAATAGGATAACTTTATTTGGTAAGTGCATAACTTGCACACTCCATGCTTGTCTGACACTTTTCACTTGACCTTGTTTCATGGATCAGCGAACAAGGTTAAGTATTTGTGGTCAAGTCCATTTCTCAGATACTATAAGCAATAAGTCTACTATATTTGGTGTATAGAATGTTTGTAAGGTGTACATGTCCAACTTGCAGTGGTATCTCAATTTGACCTAATTTTTATGGTTCAGTGATTTTTTAAGTTAAGTTTTTGTGTTTTGGTTTATTTTTCTAATACTGTATACAAAAGGTCAGCTATAGTTGGTGTATGGAAAAACTAGTATTTTAAAATGTACATGCCAGTCTGGGAGGTTTTATTTGACCTTGCCTTCATTTTCACGGCTCATTGCTAAATGTAAGGTTTTTGCGTTTTGGTTTGATTTTCTTCAACTGTAAGCAATAGGTCAACTATATGTATGGAATGATTGTTTGTTTATATGTCTGTCTGGCAGGTATCATCTGACCTTGACCTCAATTTCATGGTTCATTGGTCAATGATAAGTTTTCGTGGTTAAGTTTGTTTCAAAGATAGTATATTTGATACCTCAACTATATTTGATCCATGGAATGATTATAAAGTGTTTCGTCTGTCTGGCAGGGTTCATCTGACCTTGAACTCATATTCCTGGTTCATAAGTATATGGAAAGTTTTCGTAGTTTGCTCTGTTTCTTGTATACTATAATTAATAGGTCAACTCTATTTAATGTATGAAATGATTGTAAGGTGTACATGCCTTTCTGGCTTGATTTATCTGACCTTAACCTCATTTTCTTGGATCATGATAAGTTAATGTGATACTGTAGTAAAGCTATCAACAAACAATCAATGGTAGAAGAGCAGTCGCTACAATTCAGCGTGAGCACTCTTGTTGGTATTTGTTTGTTTTCTTGTTTGTTTTCGTTCTTATCTTATTTCATTTTATTTTATTTTGTTTACGGGATATTGTTTTGTTTCTCAACTTGTGCAACACATATACACATTTAGATTACAAGAATCGTAAAAATCATGAAAATATGTTATTGAACTTGAGAACTACTTTAATATTTTTCGAATACATGTTGTAAAAATTCACTTATTTAGCACAAATGTGGGATTGAATACAACCATAGCATGCATATGTTACAATGAATTTACAGCTTGTTCTAATCGATCTTTAACACTAATTCTAAAAAAAAATTAACAAAAGTATGTTCTATGGATTAATACATTTTTGATAGTTTCAAGTAATGGATTTCAAGAATTTATGAAGAGCGGACATTGAAAGAAATAGGTCGAATCATCTGATATACACATATAGTCATGTATAAACCTTTATGATTTCGAAAATATTTACAATCGACAACACGGTACGAATATTTCCTATGAGAATGATGTTTGAGCAACAATACCCAAACCATATTACTGGGAAATCATGCAGAAAAAAAACATATAATATAATTCAGAAAAATGCCTCATAAAGCAAAATTAACCAGCAAATCTATATACAACACCTTGATTCATATACAAATGTGGGGAAAAGAGACGAAAAATACCAAATGGACATTTACACTCATAAGTCGGAAATAACGGGATCTGCCTAATCCAGTGCACCTGAAATCATCCACAATATTTGCAGGGGTTCGTGTTGTTCGGTCTTTTGTGTTATATATTGTTTGTTGTGAACAGTTGTTTGTCTTTTGATCTTTTTTTTTGCCATGGCATTGTCAGTTTATTTTCGACTTGTGAGTTTGAATGTCCCTTTGGTATGTTTTGCCTCTTTTTTTAAGGACAGAATCGTTTTCTGGATTAACCCTACACAGGGACGCTTGCAATCTCGAGTTCTAGAGTCAAACAATCTGCAAACGATCTGTATATGTAAAAAGGCCACGAAGCTGCTTTGCATTCATTATCTTCTGACGATCGTGTAAAGTAGTTTCTTAAAACAACTTAATAGCTAAGAGACTCTGATGCAAAAGATAACATCTGATTGTTAATTATACAAAGACATTCTGTGAATAATTTGACATTTTTGAACATCTTAAACTGTCTTATTGTTGACTTCACAATATTTTTGACATAGCAGCATTTTTTGTTTTGGAATACGTGATACAAAGGCATTTCTCTTCATCCAAGTAGAAGTGAAGTCCTTGTTCTGACACAAGGAGGAAGAAGGAGAAATAGGAGGTAGATGAGTTCAGAAATATTGGACAAGGGTTACAATGTTTCAGTAGCTTAAATCAAGTGAAACACATTTGTAATCAGACATTATTGCAGAGTTAATAGGTGTGTTTGAAATATATAATTACCCTGTGTTACTATATCTTTTAAAACTTTATGTGCACTTTCAATAGTTTTTTTTTATTATTTTCTTCGACACATTTTCTAATTTAATTCATGCATATTAATCATATTATTCATGGAAATGTACTATAAAAAGAGGTATCGCTATTTCAACTTTAGAGAATTTGTCTGTTGCCTTTTTACGAAATATTTTCAGAGAATTTTTTGAAGCTTTATTTGAAATTCGAGACGTATTGATATTTTCAACAATTTTGTATCAAATATATTTGTATTAACCGATTTCTGATTGTCTTCACTTATAAATCACCGTAAATGCACCGAAATCGACTTGATATGTCCAGTAATATAGTCTAAAACGATAATCAAGAGACCGAACTAAATGTGAAACTGAAAATTACTATGAAGAGTCTTTTAAGATGTATGTACTATATAAAGGAGATATAATGGAGTATACTCTAATGAGGAGAAAACTTCCCAACAGAAAAAACACTGATAAATCACTGAGGAAAAATCCCCAGCATGATCATGACATAAAGACGTCCATATACGATGTTCCGGTCATGGAACAGGCTCGTGTCGGACACACAGCGTTTAAATGTACTTCAAAAATATAATAAAAAGTATGGGTCACCGCGCTTTTTTCACGCTACAGGTTGTGCAACCAATGAAAGTTAATATAAAATATGAGAATATAGCTCTAATGATATGCTTTCAGATAAAAACAAGAACAAAGGGGGTCACCGAACTCTTTTTTTTCTCGCTACATAATAAAATAGGTAAACTCACAACACATTCTATTATAAAAAGTACTTGATCTGAGTTATCTTCTCTTATATCTGAGTTATCTCCCCTTAATTGGAAAAGTTGAAAATAAATGAATCAAACAAATATGTTCTGTTTTGTGTAAAATACAGAAATACAGCCGTAAATATGATAAAACACATAATTGTCTATATTAACACGAAAAGTATTACACATGATTTCGTACTACTATCGACATTTGCAAGTTTCATTAAAGATTAATACCGATTGTATCTGCTATTTCAAAATCCAAGATGGAAGACGACACCCCAGCTACCTTAACCGGGCGTTGTGATAATAAAACTGTACTACGTAAGCACAATTTGAGCCCGAAACATCAAATCCAGTATTTAGATTGGTTGAGTTTTTAGTCAGACTATTTGCTCATGGCAAAAAATGCTGTTTTGATGATCTCGTAATGCTGATCATTCATTCTTTTTAGTTTCTCACTATCTTCTTTTCTGTATCTCAAAACACAAAAGAGGGTAAAACGAATTCCCCATTTAAGGAGGCTCGAGGGTACAAACAATTCAGCAAAAAATGAAACATACTTTTTTTTCCTTACAAATTTTGTTTATTACACTATTATTTGTTACTTTAGAGTTGAGAAATGTAAAATCTATATGCTGTTGAAGTTGGTATATTGCTGCTAAGGTGAGCATGGTGAGAAAGATTTATAATTTCCAATTGAATAGTCTCGTTTGTAACAGGTAATGTTACTGAGATGACCCATGATGTCAAATTTGAGGTAAATGCCTGAAAATGAGACAGAGAAAGCTGTACACTATGTGTTTCTTTTCCCCCTTCAGTTTATGTAGCAATATATTAAGTGGTACCCAATCAGAAACGTTTTGAGTGTTAATGGAAAGAACATCATCAATATAGCTGTATGTGAAATTAAAATTAAAAAAATAATCTAGCTTGTTTTATTTTTACCGTGAAGTGTCTATATATAGATCTCTATAGAGGAACTCCAAATCAACTTGAATAACTTAAAATTAAGAGATATTAAGAAAAGGTTGGCCAGAAGATGTTCATCAGTTGGTTCCCATAGAAATGCCGACAACATGAAAATTCATCAAATATCATGATGTCATTAAGAACACCAGCATAGTAATCAAGTGTTTCAGTGTGGCTATCATGACGTCATTAAGAACACCAGCATAATAGAGGGGGGATAGGAGGGGTCCTGATCCCGAAATCCCGGACTTAAAAAAACGAAATCCCGAGGTCCCGAATTTAAATAAAGTAAATCCCGACGTCCCGAAATCCGAAAAAAAAGGATTCCCGGATCCCGAAAGGGTCAATCCCGAAATCCCGAGCTTAAAAACACCCGATCCCGGAGTCCCGATAAAGGTCCTATCCCCCCTCATAATAATCAAGTGTTTCAGTGTGGCAGGTTTTATTTTCGGGCTCAATTTTTGATACAGGGTTTTAATTTTATTATGGCATGGTGTTGTAAAGGATTAGAAAAAAGCCGATGTGTTTTGAATAATAGAACATTATTAATTTGAACTGTAGCTGAAAAATACTATACAAATCCTTGGTGACATATAGATATTCCAACACTTCAATCAGATCAAATCACGCGAAGTATTTAACTAGAAATTCCAACATTAATGCGATGGCATTAAACTTGACTGTCCGGCATAAAATCAATACTCTTCAACTTTGTACTCGTTTGGCTTTATAAATATTTTGTGTCCGAACACATTTGTTGCATTTTGAAATTTTGTCAATTTTCGCGCCATAAAACTTAAAGTTCCCGCGAGATTTGGTTCTGTTTACATATCCGGTTCCGCTGTTTGTTTACACATGAGACAGAAAAAAAATCAAGGTATCTTGTAACTTTCAAATTTAAATCAAGTGACAGTCTCAGAATGAAATGTTGACAATGCAAAGATTATATGAACAAGCTCTTCCCATTGCCGAGAACACAGACAATAATTGAAAACAGCAAGTGTTGAGATTTAAAATCTGACAAAAAGACTCAAAACTTTTATTTATAATAATTAAAAATCATATGTGATTAAATTTTTGACAATGAGACAACTCTCTACCAGAGCTGTCCAAATGACGTAGAATATAGAATCTATAGGCCACTGTACAGCCTTCTAAAATGAGCAAAACCCATAGTCCATACCAGGTTGTCATGATACTGATAGTGTGATTTGAAAGGCTCTTAAATCACAGGCACTTGTTTTTTTCCCATTGGAAAACCCACTGCCAACCTATATTAAGGATATGTTGATCATAGTCCAAATGCTTATGATGTCTTGAAAGGTTATTTTATTTTTTTCTGGGACCATCACAGAAAAAAATTAGAATAGCCTTTCAATAATCGTTGAAGACCTCATAATTCATGTAATTATTTGGACTACATAGATCTGCCCATGAATAGAAACAAGTGCCCTAAATTGTAAATGGCAAATGAAAACAATTCAAACAAGAAAACTGGTTTGATTTACGAATAAAAATAAACAATAAACTAAAAATACTAATGTCAAGAACTGTTGACATTTAGAATATATAGGGGCTAAAAATCAGTTTAAAAGCCCATCAGATCAATACAAAGCTGAAAAAACAACTGACTAAAACACAGACTGGACGTGGCAGTAAAATTATTAAATTTATACATCCACCAATCACAACAAAAAGACATGTACAAATGTACACAAAGAAAAGATGAGAGAGAACTGACAGTTACTGATACATTTGTACCTACATAATGTAGCTAAAGGCATATACATTTACATGTAACAACTTACAAGTTATATAAAATAATGTATTTAAAATTAAAATGTTGAGTACACATTTAGTATAAGATTTATACCATGTACATTCTTCTTCTTTCTAGTATGGGAAAGACTCCAGTGCTGGAGTTTGGAATATTCTGGATCATGTTGATTTTCTCCCCAGGGCCTTGCTATAATCTTAAATGTGATGCTATCTGAAGTGGTTTTCTTTTAGATCATTTGTAGATTATGTAATGGATGTGATGCTAAAATTTTAAGAAATAAGATGGTACATGTATTTCAATTCCCCCTGTTTACAGGTTGCAAAATGAAATATCTGGGGAGAATAATATATACATAATTTATCGGAGAAAATAAATAAATAAAGTTCAGTATACCGACTCCCTACCTACATGTTTGTACACATGTACCCTAATACATTTTAGGATAGTTCTGGATAAGCATTATAAACATCAATACATTTTTGAATAAGCACCAAAGCACTGTCCAGATCATTGGCAAATAAAGTCAATCTAAATAATATGAAAATACTATACCTACATGTAGCTATCTTCCTATCATAGTGTACAATGTACGTGTATTATACTATTCAGACATGTATTTATATAAATATACATGTATACATGTATGTAATGTTAACTAATGTACCAGTGTTTATTTCCATAAAACTTCATTAGACTCGAAAGACATAGGTTGAATTAGAAATCTAGGGTGAAGGACAGAGGAAGAGAAAGAAAATGTTTTATGGAACGTGAGGCAGACAGTAAAGTAGAGAGTGGTATGGATAAAATGGTCCACCATTCCATCTAAAGCTTTGCACCAAAGGAAGGGGTTGGAGCCATTGTCACATTGCCTTTAATTGGACAAGTCTTATAAATAGAACAATTTGCTACAAAATAAATTAGTTCAGGAAGTTAACCTCAAATGTTAATACTGTGATGTCACAAAAAAAATAAGAATTTGTTAATTAACCTCATGGTGGCAGCGCAGATACATGTAGATATTCCCCACGAGCCTGTTATCATATACTTAAAAAACTGAGCTGGTATCTTTCATTTCCTTAAGAACTCAGTCATTGTCAGTCATGTCAGTAGGGATATAAATCTGTTTATTTCGCATTTGAGTTCCTTGAAATATAATACATAATAAATACATCACATGATGTACTACTCTCGTCTAAATTATGAAATCATGCAGACTAAAAGATGGCCGCAGGATTTAGGCCTTACCTGTTGTTAGTGTAGCTACATGTATAAGTGAACACAACAGGGATTCAGTTTATGGTACAAAAATGTATGGATAGGGAGTCAGATTGTGAACAGAGTGATGACCAGCAAAATAAAAATGTTAAGATATATACATTTGTACGTGACCAATAGGCTATTTGCCAATTTCCGTAATTGACCTTGTAATTAGAGATCCCTTCTTTTAGTTGTCTCCCTTATGAGGGACATACATTTTTATTTACAATGGAGAGTTAGCAGAAAGAGCAAATTTACCTTTGCGTAATGTGAAGAATCTTTAAGGTTTTCAAAACTTTTAATTACATTAATTTGTTGTTCAGCTAAATACCTTTGACATCAGAAATTATTTTTCATGAAAAATTAGTTAAACGGCCGATACATCCCTTTCAATACATCATGTTTTGCATTGGCAAAAGCTGTTTTTGTCCGGTATGGAACCAGTCTACGATTGACTAGGGAAGTAATTTGTTTAAAAAGTGTGTAATAACAGACTCAAATCGGTAATTGGCAAATGGACTATTGTCTGTTGTTTTGTTTAAATGTTGAAGGCCGTACGGTGACCTATAGTTGTTAATGTCTGTGTCATTTTGGTCTTTTGTGGATAGTTGTCTCATTGGCAATCATACCACATCTTCTTTTTTATATTCTCTCACATATGTATTCTTATTTTACAAAAATGTTTTTTTTGTTTGTTTTAGATTATGACCACATTTACCATGGGAGACAACTCTGTCTGAGAAGAAAATGAAATGGGTTCTGGTAAGTGGGTTATTTTGCACATGTAGACAATATGTAAATGGATGATGTGTCTTGTCAGATAGTTGAAAACTTATATATATTCATGGATATTTGATTTCATGCAATGTCTTTATACAATACTTTAATTTAGAAAATGTGCATTTGCTTAAACATTTTTTATTCGTGAGTTACAAATGTATCTAGGCCTATATCCACGAAATATATTTCACATATATCTCAAGAATATTAATGAATCCACAGTTACATGTACATGTGAATTCATTTTGGGAATTTATTGTTTATAAAAATGCATGATCTCAATTGTTCTATTTCCTTTTATGACAATATTATATTCCTATTTCTTGCGTCAATTTAAGGCTTTAGAATTGCTTTTTATGCATGTTTAATATGATCAATGAATATACAGAATGTAGTATTTATTTTCACATGTTTGCTTTATCTAGAAATACTTCTACATTAAGAATTTTTGCTTTTGCAGTTTAATTTCATATAGTGTGAGTAGATCGTTTTGGAAATCTTTTTTTCACCAACATCTTAATTCTAATCACAAATAATTGGTTTTAGTGGTGCTAATTTTGAAAAATAAAAATTGATTGTCTCCCTTTGCATACAGTTATCTTTTTCAAACTGCACGTATCGATTTATTTATACTCATACTATCAACAAATTTTTCAATATTTTTGCAATTTTATGATTTTTTAAAGAGAGACAAGGATCAGTGAATCACTGTCGAAAAAATCCACCAACAATACTGATTGAATATATATGTAATTTTATTCTTGAATTTAAAAAGCATCAAGTGCTACGCAGATACATAAATGTAAATTTAACTGATTTTTATTCATTCTTGCATAGAAATATATAATTTTCAGTCAAGCAAATAATGTGAGTACTCATGTGTTATGAGGATACATCAGAAATCCATGACTTTGGCATAATTTAGCTTTCATTTCATTTGAGGAATTTGTCCAAAAAGTGAAAGAATTAGACACTAACTGACTCAAGCATTTGTGAAAAAAATCTTATAACTTTTACCATGACAGTTGTTTGCTACTCAGTCTATGTCAGCATCTGGGTATATTTCTTAGTTTGGTTAAGTAAAGTTCTCTGAAACCTATTGTTATCTTTAATTTGCAGCATTGCCTCCCCCCTTTTTATAATTTTTTTGAAATTGCAAACTTGTCTTGGATATCTGGTTTGTTTGAATGATTTTGACTAACAAACAATTAACACTTTACTGACTTGCACTGGTGTTTTGTGATTTTTTGTTAAAATAAGTATGCTTGTCTCTCATTTTCTCAAAAATTAAAAATGTTACATTTGTATGTCAAGATTTGTTTTCTTCAAGAACTATTGAACTTTTATACCTTTGAAATGTCTGTTTACAGAGCATGTCAAAGACCATTTAAAAAAAACCTATGTTCATGATGTTGACTAAAAACACTTAGATAACCCTATTTTTGATAGTTATAGATTAATTATTTATTATATATAGGCTTATTAGACCCATTGGTGGCCTTCGTCTGTTGTCTGCTCTATGGTCGGGTTGTTGTCGCTTTGGCACATTCCCCATTTCCTTTCTCAATTTAATTTGTTCATTGTTGAAGGATGTACAATGACCTATAAGTGTTAGTTTTTTTGTCATTTGGTCTCTTGTGGAGAGTTGTCTCATTGGCAATCATACCACATTCTTATTTATATATTTATATTTCTGATTTTATTTTTATTAATCATTTTTTCCCGAGCTTTAATTACTTAGACCTGACCAACTCCCTCTTCTTTTTATTTTGAAACATATCAACCAATTTGTTCCTGTAAGTTTTGATGATGTGTATTTAAGGTGGTACCTAACACTACAGGGAGATAACTCTGTAAAATCAGCCAAACGTTTTAATAACGTTGTGTTGTAAAGGGAATATTAAGCTTCTCAATGATCAAAATTGGTGTTTGTCAATCTGCTATATAACCAGTGTAATTTTTC
This sequence comes from Mytilus edulis, assembly GCF_963676685.1. NCBI lineage: Eukaryota > Metazoa > Mollusca > Bivalvia > Mytilida > Mytilidae > Mytilus > Mytilus edulis. Next base: position 56,597,472 of record NC_092349.1, on the reverse strand, counting down.
TGATAAAACGGTTGGTTCAAAATTTTTGAAATTTATATATTTTGGTTAAAGGGTCAAAGTAAATACTTTGTCAAAATTTTATGAAAATTAAACGAGCCAAATTAATTTTAGTGAAAGTGTTGGGTACCACCTTAAATGACAATACCTTAGGATCGGAAAATGTCTTGAAAACAAAAACATTCTTTTGTATCAGATCCTTGTAAACAAAGTGTTATTTAACACAGAAATGTGCATTTTAATCAGATCGGAAATTAATGGAATGTTTTTGTTATTGTGAAAAACCAACTGAATGAACTTTGAAATAATTAAAACTTTTTATTTGTACTTTGATTTCTGCTTGAAGTACATGAATAACATTAATTAATATTGAATTATGATTGACAGCATCCAAGAGGACATTACACTCTGAATTTATGGTAATGTTTTTATGGTTGAATATTTCTAGATTTTGACTCACGGTTTCTGGGAATTGCAAAAATCTGTCTCTGCTATTTCATGCTGAAGAATATTCTGGTAAAATAAAAGGATTCTAGGTTCACTTAATTTGGATTGAAATTATAGATCCCATTGGATTGGTTATGAATATGATACATCATTTCAGAACAATTAAACAATAGAACTTAATTGAAGTAGAAAGCCGAAACGTCAGTTCAGTGAAACTTTAAATGTAAATGACTTTTGAATAAATTAATTGACAATTCAAAAAATGCAACCTTGAACTTAGGTGAAGGTTGATCTTAAAAAACAATAGAAAAAAAAAAATTAAATTGTCATTGAACTTGTCATCAAAAGTTAACAGTCAGAAAATGGATATTTAAAGACATTAAATGTTATGAATTTTAATTTAATCTCACAATTTTTATTGCTCATAAAAGTTCTGTATGCATCCTTCCATATTTTAAAGTGAACAATTTGGTTTATAATTAGACATGATTCTAATTAAAATACATGTAAAGTGTGCAAGTAATACTTGATGGATGTATATTTCTTTCTTCAAACTCTTTTACAAATGATGAATTTTAATTGTCACAATTATTATTTTTTTCGCAAAATATAAAAATTGGCGTCCGCCAGCAGAAACCCTGGCAAGTATGATTATATTTGTAGAAAGTAAGTAATTCTTTTATTGAAAACACACCTTGTAATTTGAATAAATTCTTCAGTCCCATTCCAAAAGGGGGTAAGTTAAAACAGTTCTTTGTACTTCATGATGAAATATATTTTCATTGGACAGTAATAGATGATCGTCTGATGATAAACCCAGACAACTTTTGCTCATGCAAGCATCCGTTCATTGGATAATCCATGTGTATTATGGTATAAATATAAGAAAGCTAAGAGGTCAAGGAAAAACAGTTTTAAAAGTATATATATAAACATGATAAAAGTGCAAACCACCTACATGTATATCAAGTTTGCTGACCATTTATGCTTTTATTATATAATAGAATATCAGCATATGTAAATGACTTTTTGACTAAAATGATGATTTAAAAAATCCCAACCTTGAACTAAGTGAAGGTTAATATTTAAAAACAATACTCAATAGAAAAAGACGGAGTTTGTCATTGAACTGATCAATAGATAATATTCTTTGTAATTTGATCAAATCTTCAGTCCTGAAACAGGTTCAATTTTTTTTGTACTTTAAAAGTGATATATTGTCATTATTTCATTTGGACAGCGATTATGTCATTTTAGATTATAAGAAACACAGACAATTTTTGCTTAACAATCCAATCATTGGATAATCCATGTGTAGTTTATTTAGTAAAGTTAAGACGTCTAGGAAAGTACATACCTCCTACATGGTCAGATTTATTAACAATTTAAACATAATGAAAATAAAAAGAATGTCCACCATTTGTACTTAACAGTAGACTAAAATTTCTGACCACTTGAACAGTTTGGTTCAATAAAACAATAATTGGAGAAGACATTACGAAATTAAAAACTTGTGTCCAATCCATTTAGTGTCCTTTTTGAACAATAAAATATGTTTAAACTTTAAAACAAATGCCAAGTTGGTTATAATTTTGACTGAACTGCTATAGGTCAGCAGAACAATATTTACAGTCAACTTACCATCACAGTAATAATGCTATAATAGAGAATCAATTACTGTGGATTCATTTATTTTCGTGGGTACCAATTTTCGTGATTTAAGGAAAACTTGTGTATTAGTGGATGTCTAATTTCATGGTTTGGAAAAGTCTTGTGCTTCCCCTAGTCTGTACCCGCGAAATCCAGGAAAATTGCTATCCAAAGAAAATTAATGAATTCACTGTATTTCTTTTTTCTTATTCATCAGCACCTTTAAATGAACGGCAGAAAAAAGTCATTTTGAAAAACCTAATATAGTTACATGTATATACCAACAAAAAATACTTCCATTTAGTATTGTGTTTTGAAAAATGTACCAATTTGTACATTTAATAAGAATTGATATCTTACTAGGTCACTTCTTTTTCTGATAATAGTAGCAGCCCTACATAATGTAAGTAATATAAGATATTGTGTTAGGTAGGAGGCAATTATGTCTGACTTAGATTCCAAATCTTCTTTTATCCATGTGTCACCCAAGCATATATATATTGATGTCCCATTTTCTAAGTCTGTTTAACATTGTAGAGACAGTAGTTAATTATTATGTGGATTTAAAGTCTCAGAAATGTATTAAGATATCACACATAATTCCCTCTAAAGCTTTTAATCAGTGCAACAAAGTTCGGTTACCTTGAAAAACAAAAATATCTTTTTATGGTTGTTAAGTTGCTGTCATTGATTTATGATATATATTCCACATCACACTTTTCATATGATATATATTTTAAGTTTAATTGACTGGCTCTAATGAGGTCTTAGCCCTTAGAGGCCCATTTTTGGGATACGACAATCTGTATACTTATACCATTGACTCAGGGTCATGCCCTCACGTCAACTGTTTTATTCTAAACATCAAGGAACATCTCAGATTCTTGAGATTGTCTTGCTTTAAATGGTATAAAAAACTAAAGGATTGAATTTAAACAACTGTCCTATAATGTTCTTCTCATAATAATTATCTTCATGTGTCGATTTTTCCCTTGACTAATGTATGCGTGTTTTTAACAACACAGAAAATCAGAATTAAGCAGTATAATTTTATATTTAGTGTTTTTGTAAATTTAGAAACACGTCAGAGGGAATTCCCCAGTTTTGATAACATGCGAGAGTTCTCTGAATTCAGAACGATAAATCGATTTCTGTCATATAAGAACTGAAGTGGATTTTTCATATATATGTCACCGTTATGAAACTGATATTTGATATTGTACTTCCATAAAGAAATGGAGTTCGTTTTAAAAGATATTAACATTTAATATACATCCTTGCTACAAATCACAAGTCTAGGGTTTGTTTATGTTATTATGTGCAAGCGTATAGTTTTTCTTGACTTGAAGGGGTATCAGATTGAATAGTTGCTCTGGATTCCCCACTCCATTGATTAATTTGAAACTCATGAGATCCTTTCTATGTCTGTCTGCTATTGAGGGTTATTGTTGTTGCATAATTTTAAATCATATGCATCATTTAAATTAAAATAAATGTAGTCCACAACTTAAAGGTGTAACTAGGACACCCCTTCAGCCAAAATGGAGTCTTCCATATTATCCTCAAGTTGTCTCCCTTCCGTAAGTAACTTTCGTCAAACGATACGTCGAGAAAAATTTACTCGTTCTCTATGGACATCGTATTATATTAAAACCGATCGTAATTTCAACAGAGGAATGTGTACAGAAAGGAGTCATGCCCATAATGACCCAAAGGAAATTAAATATTTAAAGAGTAAGGAATAGGTGTTCCACCTAGAATTCATGTAGGAAAATAGGTGATAAGGTACAAAATGAAATACCTTCTCTCACTTTCAGTGAATGCTGTAGAAAGTCAACTTGGAATTCATAGTACAAAAATAAAAGACAATAAGTACATTGTTCATACACTTGTATCGAGGATTGGCTATTTTTAAAGTTGAATAACTATTCAGATTAAGTAAATTACATTTTATTTACCTGAGATATCAAATTTCAGTAAGGTGATATTTACCTGAGATATCAAATTTTCAGTAAATGATATTTATCTGAGATATCAAATTTCAGTAAGGTGATATTTACCTGAGATATCAAATTTCAGTAAGGTGATATTTACCTGAGATATCAAATTTCAGTAAGGTAATATTTACCGGAGATATTAAATTTTAATAGGTTGATATTTACCTGCATGAGATATCAAATTTCAGTAAGGTGAAATTTACCTGAGATATCAAATTTCAGTAGGGTGAAAAATTATTTACCTGAGAATTTAGGAAAGGTGATATTTTTTCCTGACTTGTCATAATCACAAAATTAATGAAAATAACTCCAGATTAGAAATTTGAATAAAAATCCAATGAAACTACCTTAATTTTATAAAAAGGAAAACTCAGGTGAAATGACCATGGGAATCCAGCATACAATTAATAATTAACACAATTGTATTCCAGTAGATTGGTATTGAGCGTATTGATTATAATATTGCAAAAATACTGCAATAAAATATAGATGATCTGGGGCTAATCAAACAAAACTTTTATTTTATGTTCTATGATCTGTATCTACATTGATTGTGGATATGTAATTTAAATCATTGGTTTTTAAAAAACAGGCGTCCCTTCAAACAATAGCATAATTGTCACGGGGATTTTGTTTGTTTCAATTACAATACAGTCGTCAATTTAATAAATAAATAATTGGTTAGTATCTAGTACCAACTTTGTTATATTTCCTACTGGGAATATGTTTAATTAATGTGTATTGGCCCAAAGTTTATTGGCAGAATAATATAGGCTTTCTTATCTACTTCTGTCAGAGGTAAGCTGTGTTTTTACTTTACTAATTTTTCCCCCTTCTTTTTTGAAGAGTGACTTTTGTGTACTAAAATAAATTTTGAAAACAACAAACAAGTACTTAATCAGTACCAAGGAATTGATTGGTATAATTTCAATTGTGAAGTGTTTACTGGGAATTAGCTAATTTTTATTTGAATTTGATTATTTTGTTAGTGGTTTTGAAACAATAAGGTTTTAAAAAATTTACATTTTCATTTTTGAAGAATCATTGGCGTTTGTGTATTAAAGGAAATTTCGACAACAAACAAACAAATAAGTTCATTCAGTACTCTAAGAAATTAATAGGGCATTACAGTAATTGTGAAGTGTTTAATGGGAATTGGCTTATTTATATATACTGTATGAACATTTGAACAATTGAAAAATTTGATAATTATATTGTGGTCTTGAAACTGTTTTCTTTCAATTTTCAGATAATTTGTTTAGTTTTTGCGACAATTTTCACTTTAATTCCAAAAATTTCCCACTAATTGAGTTGGTGTGATGAACTGATGTTCAGCTAATGGAGAAAATCATCCTATTTCATTGTATTTATTATCCTCTGTTGTTGATCAGGAGAATTATTTAAAATCAGGAATTTTGATATCAGTTTTAGATTTAGCTTGACTGTTTAGGAAATGAGTTCTTCCACGAAAATTAAATATAAATTGACATTTTTAAAAGCAGATCGATCTAAATGAAAAAAAAGAGATAAAAAAAATGGCACTTAAAAACAAGATCTCCAATAAATTAAAGTAAATGTAAGTAAATTACAGTAACTGTAAAGTTCACAAACAAATTTAGATCAAAGTTTATAGTTATTTTGTTTTGTTTTTCAGGAGTTAGTGGTATATGTGGGTACAAAGATGTATCACACCTCAGATTGACTCCAACCCGCAAGAAAAATCGAGTCTCATCTTCCAGTAGTACTTCAAGGTAAAGTATTGCTGCACAGTTTTGTATATTGTTGTTACATATATATATTACCATATTATTAAGAAGTTTTGCCTGTTTGTAGGAAGACACATTTTACAGATTGAACTTGCATTATTAAGAGCAATGATTATATATGCTCCCTAAGTGCAGTTAAAAAAAAAATACATGCTAGCCATACCCGTAGCCAGGGGGGGTTCGGACGAACCCCCCCCTTGAAAACAAATAATGACTGTTAAAGTCAACGTTCTGTTCGAGTTGTGACTGTTAAAGTCGAGTTTTTGAGGCCAACGAACCCCCCTTTGGAAATTCCTGGCTACGGGCCTGCTAGCTTCATAACATTAGGAAACTATTATCATATGATGTGATCATTTTTAATCTAATGCTGGTAATTATGGGTGTTTGAAAAGTTTTGAAAAATTTCAAAAACCTAGCTGGTGTTAACTGAATAAACAGTACACTTTTTAGAGGATAATGGTCTTTACCGGGGAACACACATTTTACATTGATTCGAATTAGCAGATTAAGTTCTATATGTATTTTACACTTTTTTAGTTCAAAGAAGTACATACTGTGATACAGTTAGCAACATAATAAATAAACTTGCAATCCTTGGCCATTTGTAACAAAAAATAGTGATTACATTTACTGATGTGAATACCATGTTCTTGGTTACATCTTCTGACATCAGACTCGGACTTCTCTTGGACTGAATTTTAATGTGCGTATTGTTATGCTTTTACTTTTCTACATTGGCTAGAGGTATAGGGGGAGGGTTGAGATCTCACAAACATGTTTAACCCCGCCGCATTTTTGCGCCTGTCCCAAGTCAGGAGCCTCTGGCCTTTGTTAGTCTTGTATTATTTTAATTTTAGTTTCTTGTGTACAATTTGGAAATTAGTATGGCGTTCATTATCACTGAACTAGTATATATTTGTTTAAGGGCCACAGCTGAAGGACGCCTCCGGGTGCGGGAATTTCTCGCTACATTGAAGACCTGTTGGTGACCTTCTGCTGTTGTTTTTTCTATGGTCGGGTTGTTGTCTCTTTGGCACATTCCCCATTTCCATTCTCAATTTTACCTTAGATTTGTATGATCTACTTTTTTCCCTATTTGTTTTCCTATTAATTTTTCATTGGGAATGTTTAGTTGCCAATTTAAAAAAAAAAATTGAAAAGTTAAGATTTTAAGATTTTGTAATTGTATATGTCTTTAATGAAAAATAACTTGATAGTAAAATGCATTTCAGACCTATCAGTTGTAACAGTAATGATTTTACTATAATGTACTGTATTTTATATATTGAAAACCATTAACAGGTTAAGATTTAAAATTTTGAAATTGTAAGTGGCCTCTTTCTCCCCCCCCCCCCCCCAAAAAAAAAGAAAAAAGAAAAGAAGACTTACAAACCAAACAAATAAGATAGACGACAAATGGAATACTGAGCTGAGCTACATTCATAACACTATTTAGGTATTTTGTATTTGTACATCTGTGTATTGATGTCTTTCAAATAAAATGACAAGAAATGTAATTAACAGATGATTGTTAAACTTTGGAAGTTATATGTACTATAAGAGAGATGAAGGATACCAAAGGGACATTCAATATAATCTGCTTTGTCAACCTTTTTTGCTGCTGTGATGACAAGGAAACTAATCTATAATTGCCTGGTTTAAATTGCTCTAATTATTGGACATATAATGTCATGTAATACATTATTAATGTCAGTCATAACCATGATACCACTTAGAGTTTAATGGAATGGAAGAAAATTTTTCCAATAATTTTTTCTTTGCTTAAATGGAATGTTTGCTGTTGAAGGAAGTTAAAAGTGCATATAGGACTTAGTTATTCTTTACCTTTTTTAAGGTCACTTCTAAAAAGATTCTGTAAGCTTAGCAGAGGCATATTCTGTGAGGGGGGCAGGACCTTTTTTCGGGGCATCATGATCAGGTGTTTTTAAGCTCTGGATTTTGGGATTGATCCTTTCAGTATCTGGGAATTCTTTTTTCAAATTTTGGGATGTAAGGATTTAAATTTCTTTAAATTCAGAACCTCTGGAGTTCATGTTTTTTAGTAAGCCCGGGATTTCTGGGTCAGGACCCCTTCGACCCCCCCCCCCCTCTTCTGTGTCCAATTGACACATTCGATCTCCTTTTCTTTTGGACAGATTAAGAATAACAGAAATACGAATATGCTTTCAGTTTTATTTTAATGACTATGATTTGGTTTTCTATGAAATCAAATCACAGGTAATATCTACATGCAGACCCATTAAATAGAAATTTTTTTCTATATTAAATATTAAGTAACTAAGTTTTATCTATGTTAGAAATTGACCAGTTTTAATGTGAAAACCTTGTTTTGTACATTTTAATGATCTTCTATGGAGCCATAATTAGATAATATCTAAATTAGCATTAGTGATAAACTCCTATACAATTCTTTGATTCAGAGTCTATCTGACATTAAATATTTCATGATACAATGATAAATAAAAATCCATAATTGATGAAATTGTCCTATGATTGACACGGAAATGTTATCACAGACAATACTGTTCGCGTTGACTTAAATATTGCATGATACCGAACAGGGAAAGTTTTGTTAGTCTTAATCCATTAATGACAAAATTATCCACTTGTAGACAAAGTAATGTTTCTACAGACTGTTTTTGTTATCTACGGCTCGATCTCTTCCCGATCTCTCCGTGATCCATTATTGACATGTCTTATCCTTGATAGAATCTCTGTCAGTCGTTTCTTTTCCGGCTCGTTTCATTAAAGTGGTGAAATAATCTTGGAAACTTTCATGCAATGATTAACATGCAATTTATGGCTTTGTCAATTCTTTAATGGCCCCTGGATTTTCAATTCATTAAGTTTCTAATTTTCTTGTGGGTAGCAGTACTTACTTTAAGTATGTTTTCATAGAATTAATTGAGAATAGACAAATATTTAGGGACGACATCAAAAGATCGATGTAGGATAAAAAACTTAAATTAAATAGTTTGGGGGTGGGGGTGGGGTCAACATTGCTGCAAGTTTTGTTAATCTAAAATAGATTTTACATATATCCCTATCAGTCAATCAATTTTTCCCAAATTAAATAAAGAAGGGGGGGGGGGGTGGTGGTTAGTGAAAAAACTATGTAAATTAAGTTTTTTATCTTTCATTGAACTTTTGATGTCGTCCCTTACAATCAACTCTTCTTAAAAAATTTCTTTTTTGGTTGTTTATGTTTGTTGATGGGTTATAACCGTGCACTTTTCCATGAGTTTAAATTGATCTGGTTTGTATTTTGTTTTTGTATACCAGTGTCATTTTTTGTGCATGCCCAGCTGAGTTTTTGTGATAAGGCTGCATGCTTGGGGCATTTAATTGCATGTATGTCGGGGGTATGCATACATTATATGACATTTGCGCTGATTTAAAAAAAAAAAGTTTTTCATTTGCGCCGATTTTAAATTTGCTCCTAATTAGATTTACAGGTAAGTCAATACTTTTACATGGACTATTCCATTGGTAAAATCTGGTTATAAATGTTGTTCACTTATAGGTTTAAGTTAATTTTGATTCATACTGTTCTGGAACTTCGTTGTAACACGATGAACATATTTCATATTGAAACGAGCCAAGGAGTCAATTCTGTAAATTGTAATCATCGACGGCCATGCATATTGGAAGGTCAGTGTCCTGAAACATACCAACATAGCTTACCTTTGTACCATCAAGTCGTGTAGACGATTCTAATGGTCTGACTATTGTTAAAATACAAAACGAGCATAACCATGTGGCAGATGACCGAAAGACTGAGAACTACGGGTACGTTCAAGGAAAAAGTCTGGAGATGTATCTAGTACTCAGGCTTTCTTCCACCTCCCCATGGTGAGAAGGGGATAACAGTTCTATACATGTTAATATGATTGACAATTAAGGCAGCTGTCTTTCTTGGTTTCAAGTTTCATAACATTTGTTAATGAAAGAGGTCTATAACAATAAATGAAAAAATAACATGACTTGGATGGAGAGTTGTCTCATTGGCACTCATACCACATCTTCTTATATCTATTCACCTGTAAATAGAGTGGGGTGCTTATTTTCGCCATATCTTTCAATGTTTTCTACAGTTTATGTTCCAGTCTATATGTTTTTGAAGTAAACTGATATTTCTATATGAAGATAACTTCCAATGCAAAATATTCTTAAGCTTGAAAACGTGTTAGTTTGAGAATAATCATCTTAAAAGTGAGACTAAAGGGTGTTTGAAATTTCCTGATGTTTTGTCAATGGGGGACACATATTCACCGTTTTTTCACATCTATTTAAAACCAAATAACTGCAGCTTTATACAATGTTTATCAATTTCATTATAGATGAATAGCAGACATTTCAAAGGTGTAAAGAACTGACATTTAGGGCATTCAAGTCAAAGAATTACTCAGAAATGCTTCTTTGAAACCGTGTTTTTCATTCAGGAAATCGGCTGAAAATCGTTGTCTGTTTTTCGGTCCTTTGCGGTAATTGCCAGAATTTTGTCTCAGTTAAAAAAATAATAATGGTTGTTATAAAAATATAATTCACCGGCATATTTCTTCATTTCAGCCCTCCTTTGAAGTTTTTTACACCCCAAAATCATATAACAGCGAAATTGTGTCCCCGGCGAATATGGGCGCCCCACTCTACCTGTAAAAAAATCAGTGCAAATGAAAGAAAAAATCGGCGCAAAAGCAAAACGCCGATGTCAGGTTTTGATTTTATAAAAAAATAATGTCAAATTGTTGAAAATTGCTATATCTATAGGATATATACATGCATGTTTTTTCTAAAGTTTGAATTTGTGGAATGTAAAAAAATGTTTTGACCTTGATGTGTGAGTGAAACAATTACACGAGAAATTTCACCTACATGTACTTCTTTATGATATACCGGTATTCAATTCCTGTGTATAAATAAGAAACATATAATGTAAAATCCCAATAATACTTGCAAGACTTAAAGCTTAAGTAAATTCATTTAAAGATGTTAGTAAGCTAGTGGGAAGTTTTGTATTGATACAGGATTCAGAAATTGCACTTAAAAGATTTGACTAGTTGATCTTTATTAAAACACTAAAAACAATAAATTAATTTGTTGAATTGAAATCAAATGATATTTCCACCCCCAGGTTTGGCTAAGAAGATATTGATTTGTGTTTGCATTAAAGCTGAGGTAACTAAGATACCTTCAGTTCATGGGAAACTTTGAAAAGATGATAAAGGAGATCTGAGTTTCTCATGTCAGACAAATTTGATCTTTTCTTTGCTTTATATTTCAGTCTGCATTTTTGGCTACTATATATACCTTCCTTCCTGGCCAAGTCTCTAACCAATTGGCCGTTTGGTAATAGGTAAAGGACTATGGGTAATTTTGTTTTTCATATCTCAAAATGAAAATAACGTAACGTCATTGGTTGAATTTCTATTGTTTAGGACCTTTTTAACCAATACAATTATGGAGTACACTTTTGAAAATATTACCCAAAATGCATTAGATTCTGGAAGGACGAATTGGACTTTGGGGCTAAAAGAAAGTTAGATTTTATATGTCAAGATCAAAATGGCCATTTTAATTCAATTTTCTCATATTATTAATTATATAGTAAAGATGATTTTTCACAAACAATTTTTGTCCCACGAGTAACACGATACGTGGGACATGAAAAACATGGAGTCATCTGTGTAAGTGCAATGCAGGGGACGTTGGAACACTTTACTTTTATTGTTGTTGCAAAAACTTGGATTTGTTTGTAGTTTGGAGAATATTTACTGTGGATTCTTCTTTTTTTTAGTCAATAACAATTTTAGTGGATTGAAGAAAAATTATATTTTTATGGATTTTATGAGGGACGTAAAGGGGGGATATCTGCACGGAGGAACATAATTGCCATTTCACGATAAACGAACAATTGAAAATTTCTGGCATGTTGATCTTTTTACTGATTTCATGATAACGAACCTTTTTCACGGCTGCACGTGAAATAAAAATGACAAAACACATTGCACGAAAATAACCCTTTACCGCTCTCTTTTGTGTAATGCTAATAGAAAAGAAGTACTTCCTTGAACATTTAAATTTGTGGTTCATTTGTGCCTATAATATCCACGTAAATTGATATCCCATGGACCATAATAAAGAATCACTCATTGTATGACCATTTTGATTTTGATTACTCATTGCTTTTCTTTTTGTAAAGCTAAAATATGATTGTTTTGATCCAAAAAATGTATATTTGCATATATTTTTGTTTCCAAAATAATTCTAATCTGATGATTAGATAATATTTCACAATTTGGACATGCAAAAACTTATTTTTTGTTTGTGTTCACTTTGCTGTGTATTGTTAAAAACTTCTAAATTTAACAATCAAATTTAAATGATGAATGACTTTTAAAATCATTCTTGTAAAGAAGTTTGTACTTAGTTACCAATTAGCTTCTTGTATCCTTTTTTGCTTTAAGAAGTTGCGTTTATTATTTTGAAGAATTTGTTTTGCATCAACACACCACTTGTTAAACAAAAAACAGAGGTGTTATGTAATATTTTGCCTAAAAAACCCTAAATAATTACACTTGATTGAGTCACAGAATTCGTAATTTGGCTGAACAATATAACATCATGTCATTAACATCGACCGACTTGTGCAATTTGCTAATTAAATTTAATGATACATAGTCAATTCCCATTGGATTATGTGGTATCCCAGAAGGATTAATTTGGTGATAGAATTCCAGTCCAGCAGACGTGACATTCTAATTATGATGCATGATGGGTAATTTTATTTGTAGGAGTGCATCTATAAATGAAGATTAATTTGCAGTCACTCACAGCTGTGTCAGTCAATATTAGATTACCTCCCTTGTTTTTGTGGATGTTAATTCCATTAATTGTGGATTGAGACTTGACTTGGGATTTAATTTGTTTACATTTCTCTTCGGCATTGTTTGAATTCCTGTATTATCAAATTATCTCCCTTTAGGTAATGTTATTGCACTTTGGTATGAGTTTCATTTTCAGAAATGTCATTGCACTTTTTATAATGAACAGTTAGAAATTAATAACGAAACAAGAAGAATTGCATAATATGTCACGAAGTGCATATACAATGCAGATTTAAGTTGTGTAATGCACTCATCAATATTTAACTTAACAGTCATTCTTCAAGTCAACACTCAAAACCAGAGCATTTAAAGAACTTATATTTTCATGAACTTTTACTGTAAAAAAGATATTATATCATATGACAGTTTATTAAAACAGTTGAACAGATTTTTGCCCCTATTTTAACTCACCTTGCTCGTCTGTTGTCTGTCATACTCATTAACTCTCATAAAAATCTACTCTGAAACTACTGGGCCAAACAAAAGTAAAATAAAAGTGGCCATTATCATCATTAGGATATTTAGTTCAAACAATGTGTCTGATGACAAATAAATCAACATTGCTAAAAATATTAGATGACTCTTTATTGGAGTTATTGCTCTTTAATTACAAATTTTACCATTTTTTTTTTAGGTTTTTGCCTTATATACTATAAAAGTAACCCATACAGAAAAAAAATGATAGGATGGCCAACTGCATTGCTCAACTGGCTGCCAGTTGAACTAACAGTTGAGGGCTAGCTGGCCATCAGTTGAACAAATAGACGAGGGCCAGTTGAGGGCTACCTGGATTTTTGCCATGCAAAATAGGTAGCCCTCAACTATAAATGCTCAACTTTATGCAAATTAGTTGAGCAATGTTGAGAAAATATCATAGTTGAGGGCTAGGTGTCCAACAGTTGAGCAATTAGAGTTGAGGGCTACCTGGCCAACAGTTGAGGACAAGGTCATTAAAAGTTGAGGGCTAGGTGGCCAACAGTTAAGGGCCAGGTCATTAAAAGTTGAGGGGGCTAGGTCTTTAAAAGTTGAGCATTAAATCTGGTAATTGCAAACTTATGACTACACAGTGTAGAAAAAATAAATTTAAATTGTGTATTTTTATAGCCAAAATACTGCTAAGTGTACACAACAGACTACATGAATGCTTTATCCTTGCTTTTTAAAAGTTATTTAGTAAATAAAAACAGATCTCTAGTTTTATACCAAATTCATTATATTAGAATTATAATTCTTATTTTATTAGTAATACTTTTTAAAACAAATTGTCTTAATAATAAAATAAATATGTCTTCTGTCTTACACATTTTGATAATATATAAATTAATGCATAAATACAAATGTATAATGTCTCAATTTTTTCTTTACTCTAAAAAGTTAAGAAGACACTTTAAATATCACGATTTTGAACTAAAAGAGCATATATATACACTTATTCAAAATGGTGTAAATTCTAATCCAATGTACTTACCAAAAGATTTTTCCAGAAATATATGTTTAAACATCAATATTCCTAAATCCCAGAGTCATGTCATCAGAAGAATACACTGCACTATTCAATGTCAATACAGTTATTTGTAACTTTTTGATCTACATTCATTGTAAGGCCAACTAAAATTAATTAGTAGATTTTCATCCAAATTTTTGAAAAAAATGGGGCGGGTGGGAGGATTTTATTTTTTAAATTTTATTTCATATGAAACCCTCGTCACGAGTTCTTCATACCGCGGAGTATATGCTAGTCTCTTAAACTCTTAAATAAAAATCCCTGATTGGCAACCACGGTTATACATGTAATTTCCACTTTAGAAACCTATTTATAGTATACATCAAAAAGAAGAGAAATGCTCTCTTCAGTTGGACTATACCTACACCAAATTTATTTTGCTTTCTAAGCAATGGTTTGTAGTCCCCATAAAATCAATAAAATGTATTGGTACAATTGTATGCAACACAAGTATTATGAGTACAGAATAAAATTTAAACTCGGTGTTGAAAGTAATTATGATGTAAAACATGAACTTAACCAAAAAGTAGTTGTTGTTTAATGACTAAATTGAGGGTATTGGGACAGTTACAGAAGGTGTTTTCTGTTTGTCAACAAAAACAACAGCCATGGGTAAATATAAGGGCTTGTTATAATTAAAATGCGTGTTTGTCGACTTTTTTTCTCAATGTACGGTCATAAATCAAATAAGTTCGTGCTTGTGTCAATTTCTTTAATCCAGTCAATGACATGTTTTTTTTGTACCAATTTGTTCTACAATTCTTGCGCTTTGGAAAACATTCAGTCCAAATTTCCTGACACAAAGTCATTGTATAAATAAAGTAAAAAACACGGTTTTCGATTCACTTGTGACAAGGATTTACTATACAAATCCTTGCTTGTGACTACCGCAATTTGCGTTCAAGGACAAGGCGTTTTACTCGTAACTCGAATATTTCATGCCCTTCTCGTTATCGATCTCTATTCTCGGTAGATGATGTTGTCATCATAGAGGAGCAGTTAGATTACTCGAAGAAATACAAAAACGAAATTTGAAACAGGAAGTTTTGAATGAAACGAAATTATCGATGGTTCCCGGTAACGGACATGAACAAAATCCGGAAATCGTATTTTTGTTAAATAAAAAAAATCGGGGCGGGACGATTTCAGAGGGGCGGGCGGGGATGAAAATCTAGCAATTAATTTTAATTGGCCTAAATTGATATTTTATTCATGATAGCTACTAAGAAGTCATTTTTTCTTGCCATGTGCATGCTCAAGCCCAGTTCAAATTTTAAATGTCTGAGGTTGTTTATGGTATTGTGACAGTGTGATCCCTTTGAGATTTGCCCCTAATAATAACTGTTAATTAACTTAATAGTCTTGAATATTTTAAATATCTTATAATAAAAGAAAAACTGTTTTTATACGACCGCAAAATTTGAAAAATTTTTCGTCGTATATTGCTATCACGTTGGCGTCGTCGTCTGCATCGTCGTCGTCGTCGTCCGAATACTTTTAGTTTTCGCACTCTAACTTAAGTAAAAGTGAATAGAAATCTATGAAATTTTAACACAAGGTTTATGACCACAAAAGGAAGGTTGGGATTGATTTTGGGAGTTTTAGTCCCAACATTTTAGGAATTAGGGGCCAAAAAGGGCCCAAATAAGCATTTTCTTGGTTTTCGCACTATAACTTTAATTGAATAATTGGGGTTCTTTGATATGCCGAATCTAACTGTGTATGTAGATTCTTAATTTTTGGTCCCGTTTTCAAATTGGTCTACATTAAGGTCCAAAGGGTCCAAAATTAAACTAGTTTGATTTCATCAAAAATTGAATAATTGGGGTTCTTTGATATGCCAAATCTAACTGTGTATGTAGATTCTTAATTTTTGGTCCCGTTTTAAAATTGGTTTACATTAACGTCCAAAGGGTCCAAAATTAAACTAAGTTTGATTTTAACAAAAATTGAATTATTGGGCCTCTGTGATATGCTGAATCTAAACATGTACTTAGATTTTTGATTATGGGCCCAGTTTTCAAGTTGGTCCAAATCAGGATCCAAAATTATTATATTAAGTATTGTGCAATAGCAAGAAATTTTCAATTGCACAGTATTCAGCAATAGCAAGAAATCTTCAATTGCACAGTATTGTGCAATAGCAAGAAATCTTCAATTGCACAGTATTGTGCAATAGCAAATATTTTCAATTGCACAGTATTCCACAATAGCAAGAAATATCTAATTGCACAATATTGTGCAATAGCAAGAAATTCCAATTGGATTTCAATTGGAGTTATCTTTCTTTGTCCAGAATAGTAGTTGAATCAACTTAAATCATTGTTTTATACAATATACAATGTATATTCACTTTTACTACCAACTGATAGATTAAAACAATCTTTACCATTCAGTGATAACAAGCACTTTTTTTACATTTTAATATTTTATGATGTATTTAAATGAGTAGTTATTGTTGCAAACTTCATTAGAAATTTGAATTGAGATCAGTTTTGAAATAAGGGAAAGGGGGATGTCAAAAAAAAATTGGAGGGTCAATTTTTTTCATTTCAGATTTCATAAATAAAAAGAAAATTTCTTCAAACATTTTTTTGAGAGGATTAATATTCAACAGCATAGTGAATTGCTCAAAGGCAAACATTTTTTTTAAGTTCATTAGACCACATTCATTCTGTGTCAGAAACCTATGCTGTGTCAACTATTTAATCACAATCCAAATTTAGAGCTGAATCCAGCTTGAATGTTGTGTCCATACTTGCCCCAACCGTTCAGGGTTCAACCTCTGCGGTCGTATAAAGCTGCGCCCTGCGGAGCATCTGTTTTTTTTTATCTTTATGTTAAAGTTATGGTTAAGTCAAAATACAGAAAAATGTATAAAAACATGTGCTTCCCTTAATTTTGCTTCAAACTTTTTGTACATTTATAATACTTCCTGTCCATTTGCACTATACACAGAGAACACAAATGGCACATTACATTTATATCACCAGGTCATAATTCTAATTACTCAACTTTTGCTCAACTATAAAAAAAAAAAATCAAAGTCTGAATGCTCAACTTTTCCTCAACTACAAAAAATTCAAAGTCTGAATGCTCAACTTTTGCTCAACTATATGAAAACCAAAGATCAATTGCGCAACTTTTCCTCAACTTAATAACTGCATGGGGACATTCAATTCCTAAATTAACGTATACAGTAAACGAATCAAGATGATCATGATGCAATACCAATTAAATATACCATTCGCCTTTGTTATGATCATGCCGTATTACCATTGGGCGAAGATAATCTAATATACTTCCTTATTAAGGATCAGATTAACGATTCCAACAGTCCTTAGTACTGATTGCTTCTTACAGAATTGTCATTATGCTTTAAATGACAATATTACTTCGTCAGTATAAGACTGAAGTTTGTTTAGTTTGAGTTTTAATATCTGATTCAACCTCTGTGAAATTTGTTTCATTGGAAACATTACACCTTTATAAAAAAAAAAAATCAATGTCAGTATTAATCTGAACTTTGTTTGGCTAGTGTTTTAATATTTGATTCAAGCTCCGTGAAATTATTTCATTAGTATCATAACACATTTTTTAAAAGAAGAAAAGGTCATTATAAAACTGAAGTATTTTTTTCTATAATTTTAATATCTGATTCAGACTTTGTAATTTTTTTTTCTTTAGAAACATATATATAACACGTTTAAAAAACGAAAAATCTAGAATTGTTGATTGACAAATTTTTCAGAATTTGAAATTTGATACTGATGATTTATTCCGATTGTGATATCAGATTTTGGATCATATTATTTGATTATGCTATCATTACGGATTAATGTTTTTGTTTTTTCTTCCGATGCAAATTGATCTTTTGTTAAACAGCTGCTTGTTGACAAGTGATGTCAATATTTTGACTGATAACTATTGTACAGGAAATAAGTATAGCTTATGATGTAAAAGTTGGCGCCTTAGGTTGAAAAAATTGGACTTTATTCATTCTTAACTTGTTGTGAAAAGCAATCGTTTTCATACTGGAGGAAGCAATTTTCAGTTATTGATATCTGATATGAATTTTTAGTGTTTAGACAAAGCTATGTCAACGGAATCGTTAATGACTTTGAAAATAATACTGATGGTAATATTAAAGCAAGTTACAATTTCAATCATAGGAATATAAATCTGCTATTGAAACAAGAAAATTGACGGAGGCATAAATGTAAATATTGAGTGACAATTTCCACAGAGACGCAGGAAGACACTTAATCAAACAATTTACGAGACAAATATTTGAATGACGAATGATGATTTGCAATTGGAAATTATTTACCTCAGTGGTGTAATACTTTAACACCCTAAAGATTAAGTAATAGTCATTTTTAAACGATCGTTGCATGTCAGTTATAACAAGAACAATGGTGTTTCCAAGTGTTGAATTCTGATCATGCAAATTGGAAATTGATGAAAAGAAAGGAATATTTTATCGCATAATGGACTCCGGTTGCGTGTTCGCAGGGTACCAAATTTTAAACTGTGACGAAATGTGTTAACTCTTTTTGACAATTCATTTGTTGGCGTCCCTAAGTGTGGGAGAAAGAGGTAAAACTTGCGATGGAAAATGTCACTAGCAATTCATTTTGTTGAAAAACCTGACGTACGTAAAAATTGAATAAAACTGATCTAAATTGAAAAGGATTGATATTTCGCTTTTTAACTCCGTTGTAAACAAGCGCTGCAATCAAAGTTGAATAAAGCAATTTGTAATTAGAATTATGTGTTTTGTATTCGAGTGTGTAACTTCATTTACTTTTTTGTCGTAGATTAATGTTTTACAAAGACATAATAGTATTTAAATAAACATTATTAAGTCAGACTGAATTATTTTGAAATTTGTATCCGCGTTTATAAAACATTTTCGTAGACAAAAACCAGTGAGTTGTGAGTCATTAAGAGAACAGTAAAGTACGCATTTAAGTTTGAGTAAGACTCTAGCTAGACATTATAACTCTCATAAAACACCATTGATACACAAGTTTTGAAATATTGTACATTGAAAGAAGAGTGATTAAGCCATTTGACTTGTTGAAGAGTTTTGTTCTGGAGAAAAATGGAGGTCAAACGCAGACACAAATGGAAAGTGATGATTTGTTGTGGAATGAATTCTTGCTTCAGTCAATGCAGGTAATTTGTTCTAACACTTTTTTTTTATTTCATTTTTATTTTTTTATTTTTCATAAATTTGAAAAAAAAACAATTGTTATTTTTTAATTCACATTTTAAAATAAAAGTAGCTACAGTGTGGTTGAAATAATCCCTAAGCCTGCATTTCAGAATTACCTGTAATGCTATGGAACTACATGTATCAGTAGATTGAAAAGTGGTGATTCCTTTCGACTCTTGGAAAGATATTGTTTAGTTAAGGGATGGCACTAAATGATGCAAAATAAATTTGCTTCAAAACTGTTGTTTTGAAATTTTTGAAATATGCTTTCATCTTTTTTAAGAAAATGATATTTGATAAAAAAAAATAATCCCTATGAATTATGAATTGAATTAAAAATTTAAAGAAATGCATGTACATTTTTTATTAGAAATTGATACATTACATGAATTAAGTGATAGTTTAAGTCTGAGATGTGATTGACTTGATGAATGAATAAAATTGTATTCAATATAGTTTGACGAGTGCT
Source organism: Mytilus edulis (assembly GCF_963676685.1). Taxonomy (NCBI): domain Eukaryota; kingdom Metazoa; phylum Mollusca; class Bivalvia; order Mytilida; family Mytilidae; genus Mytilus; species Mytilus edulis. The sequence goes on along the minus strand of NC_092349.1, from coordinate 56,577,516 downwards.
TATCACAATATCATAGGGTCAAACCCAATATCCTAGAGTTAAATCTCAGATACCATGTTATTATAGTGTCAAACCTGATATCATAAGGTCAAACCATGTATCTTAAGGTCAAACCTTGTATAATAGATTCAATATGTCAAACCCAATCTCAAAAGGTCCAACCTGGTATCATAGATTTTATATGTCAACCCTATTTAAAAGGTCCAACCTGGTATCATAGATTTTATGTGTCAACCCTATTTAAAAGGTCCAACCTGGTATCATTATATAGATTCAATGTGTCAAATCCTGTAAATTTCAAAAGGTCAAACCTGATATAATTCAGTGTATAAAAACCCAACTTCAAAAGTTCAAACCTGATATCATAGGTTTGACCCTAAGATGACTTTTATAAGTAAGACATATATAGATTGTAATGAACTGTTTGTTACTGATGTCTCATGTAGCAATGATTTTATTGAGGATTAAAGATTTAGAGATTATCCAGAAGATACGTCTGACATTTACATCTATTGAATATTAATCACCTCCATCATTTCTGCCTGATTCTTCCAGGAATATAGGATAAAACTATGCAATTACGCAAGGTAACCCCCATCATGATATTGTGTACTTCATTATAGCCCCTCAGACAATGGAAAGATGCACTTGTTTCTTAGATATTCAGGTGCAGTCTCAGACAGTCATTTATAAAAGAGAGGTTCCAACACATACAGGTTATATAAAAAGGGAGGTTCCAAGTTCCAACCATATGTCCCCTGATGATGCAAAAGCCTTTAAGTTATCAAACAAAAAGAGCAGGTTCCAAAACATACAAGTTGTATATAAAAAGGATAGGTCCCAAAAATTATGTCCCCACAAACATTGTGAGGGCTTTATAGCCAGTCAAGGTCTTTAAAAACACCCATCACCATCCTTATGTCCTCATACAAAAGCATTTAGTGTCAAACAAATAGAAAAAAGGTGTGTGTGTGTGTTTCAACCCCCTGAACATCTCCTGGAATCTGCCACTGCCAAAAAGAAGATGTGGTATGATTGTCAATGAGACAACTCTCCACAAGAGACCAAAATGACATAGAAATTAACAACTATAGGTCACCTTACGACCTTCAACAATGAGCAAAGCCCGTACCGCATAGTCAGCTATAAAAGGCCACAAAATGACAATTTAAAACAATTCAAACGAGAAAACAAACAGCCAAATTTATGTACAAAAAATGAAAGAACAAAATATGTAACATATTAACAAACGACAACCACTGAATTACAGGCTCCTAACTTGGGACATACACATACATACAGAATGAGGCGGGGTTAAAAATGAGAACAGGATCCCAACCCTCCCCAAACCTTGGACAGTGGTATAACAGTACAACATAAGGGTCATTTGAAAGGATACTGTTGAATCATTTGTTTTATACATCTTTTGGGTAGTTTGTTGTATCATTTGTTTTATACATCTTTTGAGTAGTTTTGTTGTTGGATTGCTGTCTCATTAATTGATATATATTCTACATTTCCTTTTTAGAATGAATTGATGTTAGACTTATACCCAAATGGATTCTACAGTAAAAAAACTTGATTTAAAGCAATACTTTGTAACAATTTGAATAGTAAAAAGAGTCTTATAATGCATCTCTTGCTTGGAAATTACTTAAGGTGGTACCTAACACTACAAGGAGATAACTCTGTAAAATCAGCTAAACGTTTTAATTACACTGTGTTGTTAAGGGAATATTAAGCTTCTCAATGATCAAAATAAGTGTTTGTCAAACTGCTATATAACCAGTGTAATTTTTCTGATAAAACGGTTGGTTCAAATTTTTTGAAATTTTTATATTCTTGTTAAAGGGTCAAAGTTAATACTTTGATAAAATTTTAAGAAAATTAAATGACCTAAATTAATTTTAGCTAAAGTGTTGGGTAGTACCACCTTAACACTTAAGAAGTAAGTCTGCTTCCCATCCATGAAATTCTAGTTGATTCATTTTTGATTTTATATTAAAAACTTTTGAAATGGAACCAATCATAGACTGTTTGAATATCATTGACGACAACTTTTCAAATTAATACGAATTATGTAATATTTTAGCCATTTTTAAATTTTTAACTTTCAGTTTTACAATATGCTCTTTATTTGCATGTAGACTGATTTCCCAAAGAAGGTCACAATTATTGTGCATATTTAAAGACAAGATCTGCGATTGATTTAAGCGAGATTATAAAGTGACAAAATTCAATACATAAAACGGTGAGGACGGGATAATGTAGTTTCCATGTTCTATTGACATATATCTCTACTGATTGTCTCTCTAATGGATCAGTTATACAACATGTAGACAATCAGGTTTAATTCCTCTCATGTTATGTGACAAACATGCTTAGATTAAGTGTACAATTTGTACATTTGCTTCTGTTAATTTAGTTTCTGTGTAACAGACAAATGTGAAGAGATATTGTCAAATCATATTGACTTATAACAGCTCTTGCCTGGATAACTGAAATATGATGCAACATAAGAAACATAAATTTGATTGTTGTCATCGCTTTATACAGAATCCCAATATATAATGGGATTTTGTTTTAAAATTTTGTCTCCTCTTAGTCATAATAGCATATGATTTAATATGAATTCAACATATCTTTGTGTCAACAATTTATTATTCAAAGACCAAATTAAATCATTGTTACAACATTCAGAAACTCCCCAAAACCAAACAAATATCCCCAAAAGAAAATAAACAATGCTTATTATCAATAGCCCAAGTTAAACCATCATGGTAACAACATTAAGAATATATATACCAAAAACAAAACAAACAATGTTTGATAACTGCAATGGACCAAATAAAACCATTGCTACAACATTAAGTAACTTCTAAAAACATAACAAAGTTGTGTTTGAAATTGAAATCGCGAGGGTTGAAGTTATGCTTGTATTTTTGTTGCTTTATGTTAAGCTATGAAATCTCAAAACATTTGTATTAAGGTATGTGTCACCAGGTTGATTTGGACATATTTTTTAAGTAATCATATATATTATTTAGAAATTAGATTTTTACAAAAATATGGTTTTTTTTCAAAATAAGAATTTTATCAGTCTAGACAAAGTAATTATATATAAATGTAATTATCTTAGTTGTTGAAACTTTGATGTTTGAATATTTGTGAGAGGTTACTGAAATTAATGTTTATAAGACTTCAATTCATCCTTGATTCATAGTATATTAAGGTGTGAAAAATAATGTATGTCGAAAATGAATGAACAAGGTTATATGAGCAACTAGAATTGTCTTATATATTAACTGATATATGTGCAAACTGTCACTTATGACTAAAGGTTATGAATCGCCATTTTATGATTTAAGTATTGATACTTATAAATCAGAACAACATGTAATGGACAGGGAATATATTGAACTATTACAGTAAGAGTTTATATATATAATGTTGTATTGACAAAATGCTTTTTGTAATTTTGTTATTCCTAAGTAGTTTAGCTTGGAATGAAATGTTATGAATATTTGTGAACTGCAACTGAACTATAGTTCCTGTCATTGGTGACATTAAGACTACAATACATTTAAGAATCTACATTGCTTCTATTTGTAAATTTATTGGGGTGTAAAAGTGTTGACAAAGTACTCAGTCGTTATGCTTTAACATCCCTATAACATTACTAAAAAAAGCATTCAATGCTTATAATTACATATTTTGCTATGATCATAAAACAAAAATTCTATCCTATTTTTTCTTTTACCTGACTGTGCACTCTTTATTCTGGAAGCTTGTGTCATCATGAAAGTTACATTTCATTTTGAAATGAAGGCTCATTTCAGAATGAGGCGAGATTGCTGTTAGCCAATCAAAATAACATATGATAATGAAACAAACATGTAATGTAATTGTTTTTTTAAAGATTTTACAAACACAGTACCCTTTGTAACATACGCATTTTGATTTCATTTTAAATCATATAATTAAGTTGTTTTGATTTCAAGGTCGTTCCTGTTAATTTTATTTTGGCTTTCAATTTTGTGGTTTATAATCCAATTCTTGTAAGATAAGTCAACAAATTTTTTGATAGAGATTGTTGATCTCAGCGTTGTACTGACTTTAATTGTTTTGGTCACATATTGTAACGGGCTTTACGTCATTTCAAGTAAATACAATTTACTGAAGAAAACATTGAAATTGAATTTGTCACTATCGTTTATTCAATAAAGAAGATGTATAATGAGGAAGAAAGTTTTTGTTCCTGTATGAAAAGTCTTGTGGCAATCGGTTGGTTGGCTGTCAAGTGTCGGATCAAATATTGTCATGTCTTAATCAATATCGGCTTATTTATTTTTCTGAACCAATTTGAGAATTTCAATTTAAGGTCATTGTAGTAGAGTTATATTAACCTTAAAATCGTGTTTTTCATCTCTCTGATAACGTCATTCCTAAAGTATGAAATTATTGGTAAAAAGTATTGAGATCAAGCTCTGCAGTTTCACATCGAGGTATTTACCAGGGTTCGAATTGACACTAAAACTAAAGCACATAGTTCTTGAATGCATGTCTAGGTGGGAAAAGGACTTTTTATCATGTCCTTTTATATTTTGTGTTTCAGTATATTTTCTTTATTTGATATTAGTTATAGTCAAAGAAGTAATATGTATTCAACATTTAATTTTTATCAACAAGATAGACAGTCGACTGCCATGACTGCATGGTACTCAGGTATTATGACATAAAAACAAAAAGATATATGGACTATCATGCATTTAACATCCTTTAGAGCTATCTTAAACTCACAATTAACTCCAAATCTCTTATATAATTAGTAAAAGTTTGTAACTATTTCATTTAATTAGAAGTAATGTCCCTTTACTTAGGATTATAACTTGACACTTCTTTTATATATGAGTTTTTAGCTCACCTGGCCCAAAGGGCCAAGTGAGCTTTTCTCATCACTTGGCGTCCGGCGTCCGGCGTCGTCGTCCGTCGTCGTCCGTCGTCCGGCGTTAACTTTTACAAAAATCTTCTCCTCTGAAACTACTAGGCCAAATTTAACCAAACTTGGCCACAATCATCATTGGGGTATCTAGTTTAAAAATTGTGTCCGGTGACCCCGCCAACTAACCAAGATGGCCGCCATGGCTATAAATAGAACATAGGGGTAAAATGCAGTTTTTGGCTTAATTTATAACTCAAAAACCAAAGCATTTAGGGCAAATCTGACATGGGGTAATATTGTTAATCAGGTTAAGATCTATCTGCCCTGAAATTTTCAGATGAATCTGACATTCCGTTGTTAGGTTGCTGCCCCTGAATTGGTAATTTTAAGGAAATTTTGTTGTTTTTGGTTATTATCTTGAATATTATTTCAGATAGAGATAAACTGTAAAAAGCAATAATGTTCAGCAAAGTAAGATCTACAAATAAGTCAACATGACCAAAATGATCAGTTGACCACTTTAGGAGTTATTGCCCTTTATAGTCAATTTTTAACCATTTTTCGTAAATCTTAGTAATCTTTTAGAAAAATCTTCTCCTCTGAAACTGCTGGGCCAAATTATTTGAAACTTGGCCACAATCATCATTGGGGTATCTAGTTTAAAAATTGTGTCCGGTGACCCCGCCAACTAACCAAGATGACCGCCATGGCTATAAATAGAACATAGGGGAAAAATGCAGTTTTTGGCTTATAACTCAAAAACCAAATAATTTAGAGAAAATCTGACATGAAGTAAAATTGTTAATCAGGTCAAGATCTATCTGCCCTGAAATTTTCAGATGAATTGGACAACCTGTTTTTGGGTTGCGGCCCCTGAATTGGTAATTTTAAGGAAATTTTGCTGTTTTTGGTTATTATATTGAATATTATTATAGATATAGGTAAACTGTAAACAGCAATAATGTTCAGCAAGGTCAGATTTACAAACAAGTCAACATGACCAAAATGGTCAGTTGACCTCTTTAGGAGTTATTGCCCTTTAAAGTCAATTTTTAACCATTTTTCGTAAATTTTATATATCTTCTACTAAAATCTTCTTCTCTGAAACTGCTGTGCCAAATTGATCCAAACTTGGCCACAATCATCTTTGGGGTTTCTTGTTTAAAAAATGTGTCCGGTGACCTGGCCATCAAACCAAGATGGCCGCCACGGCTAAAAATAGAACATAGGGGTAAAATGCAGTTTTTGGCTTATAACTCAAAAACCAAATAATTTAGAGAAAATCTGACATGAAGTAAAATTGTTAATCAGGTCAAGATCTATCTGCCCTGAAATTTTCAGATGAATTGGACAACCTGTTTTTGGGTTGCGGCCCCTGAATTGGTAATTTTAAGGAAATTTTGCTGTTTTTGGTTATTATATTGAATATTATTATAGATATAGGTAAACTGTAAACAGCAATAATGTTCAGCAAGGTCAGATTTACAAACAAGTCAACATGACCAAAATGGTCAGTTGACCTCTTTAGGAGTTATTGCCCTTTAAAGTCAATTTTTAACCATTTTTCGTAAATTTTATATATCTTCTACTAAAATCTTCTTCTCTGAAACTGCTGTGCCAAATTGATCCAAACTTGGCCACAATCATCTTTGGGGTTTCTTGTTTAAAAAATGTGTCCGGTGACCTGGCCATCAAACCAAGATGGCCGCCACGGCTAAAAATAGAACATAGGGGTAAAATGCAGTTTTTGGCTTATAACTCAAAAACCAAATAATTTAGAGAAAATCTGACATGAAGTAAAATTGTTAATCAGGTCAAGATCTATCTGCCCTGAAATTTTCAGATGAATTGGACAACCTGTTTTTGGGTTGCTGCCCCTGAATTGGTAATTCTAAGGAAATTTTGCTGTTTTTGGTTATTATATTGAATATTATTATAGATATAGGTAAACTGTAAACAGCAATAATGTTCAGCAAAGTAAGATCTACAAATAAGTCAACATGAACGAAATGGTCAATTGACCCCTGTAGGAGTTATTGACCTTTGTAGTCAATTTTCAATCTGCTTCCTTTGTTTAATATTCACATAGACCAAGGTGAGCGACACAGGCTCTTTAGAGCCTCTAGTTTTCCCTTACTATTAAAATGAAATAAGGAAATACTGAAGGATGTTTGCTTGTCATGTTTTGGAATTTTTGTCTGATTTCCAGAATCCCCTTGTTTTATAATATAAGCACCTGAGATCACCCCTAGTTTTTGGTAGGGTTTGTTTTCATCAATCTTTAGTTTTCTATGTTGTGTCATGTGTACTATTGTTTGTCTGTTTGTACTTTTAATGTTTAGCCATGGCGTTGTCAGTTTATTTTTTGATTTATGAGTTTGACTGTCCCTCTGGTATCTTTCGTCCCTTTTTAGCTCACCTGGCCCAAAGGGCCAAGTGAGCTTTTCCCATCACTTGGCGTCCATCGTCCGTCGTCTGTCGTCCGGCGTCGTCCGGCGTCGTTAACTTTTACAAAGATCTTCTCCTCTGAAACTACTGGGCCAAATTACACCAAACTTGGCCAAAATCATCATTGGGGTATCTAGTTTAAAAAATGTGTCCGGTGACCCGGCCAACCATCCAAGATGGCCACCATGGCTAAAAATAGAACATAGGGGTAAAATGCAGTTTTTGGCTTATAACTCAAAAACCAAAGCATTTAGAGCAAATCTGACGTGGGGTAAACTTGTGTAACAGGTCAAGATCTATCTGCCCTGAAATTTTCAGATGAATCGGATAACCTGTTGTTGGGTTGCTGCCCCTGAATTAGTAATTTTAAGGAAATTTTGCTGTTTTTGGTTATTATCTTGAATATTATTATAGATAGAGATAAACTGTAAACAGCAATAATGTTCAGCAAAGTAATATTTACAAATAAGTCAACATGGCCAAAATGGTCAGTTGACCCCTTTAGGAGTTATTGCCCTTTATAGTCAATTTTTAACCATTTTTCGTAAATCTTTGTAATCTTTTACAAAAATCTTCTCCTCTGAAACTACTTGGCCAAATCAATCCAAACTTGGCCACAACCTTTTTTGGGGTATGTAGTTTGAAAAATGTGTCCAGTGACCCAGCCATCCAATCAAGATGGCCGCCATGGCTAAAAATAGAACCTTGGGTAAAATGCAGTTTTTGGCTTATAACTCAAAAACCAAAGCATTTAGAGTAAATCTGACATGAGGTAAATTTGTTTATCAGGTCAAGATCTACCTGCCCTGAAATTTTCAGATGAATTGGACAACCTGGTTTTGGGTTGCTGCCCCAGAATAAGTAATTTTAATGAAATTTTGCTGTTTTTGGTTATTATCTTGAATATTATTATAGATAGAGATAAACTGTAAACAGCAATAATGTTCAGCAAAAAAAGATTTACAAATAAGTCAACATGACCGAAATGGTCAGTTGACCCCTTTAGGAGTTATTGCCCTTAATAGTCAATTTTTAACCATTTTTCGTAAATCTTAGTAATCTTTTACATCTTCTTCTCTGAAACTACTTGGCCAAATTACACCAAACTTGGCCAAAATCATCATTTGGGTATCTTGTTTAAAAAATGTGTCCGGTGACCCGGCCAACCATCCAAGATGGCCGCCATGGCTAAAAATAGAACATAGGGGTAAAATGCAGTTTTGGGCTTATAACTCAAAAACCAAAGCATTTAGAGCAAATCTGACAAGGGGTAAAATTGTGTAACAGGTCAAGATCTATCTGCCCTGAAATTTTCAGATAAATCGGATAACCTGTTGTTGGGTTGCTGCCCCTGAATTAGTAATTTTAAGGAAATTTTGCTGTTTTTGGTTATTTTCTTGAATATTGTTATAGATAGAGATAACTTGTAAACAGCAATAATGTTCAGCTAAGTAAGATCTAGAAATAAGTCAGCATGACCAAAATCGTCAGTTGACCCCTTAAGGAGTTGTTGCCCATTTTATTCAATTTTTAACAATTTTCACTAATTTGGTAAATATTTGTAAATTTTTACAAAATATTTTTCACTGTATCTAAAGGTCCAAGTTTATTATAGATAGAGAAAATTCTAAGTACCAAGAATGTTCAGTAAAGTAAGATCTACAAACACATCACTATCAGCAAAACAAAATTTTGTCATGAATCCATCTGTGTCCTTTGTTTAATATGCACATAGACCAAGGTGAGCGACACAGGCTCTTTAGAGCCTCTAGTTTAATGTGTTGATGATTTACTTTATAGATGAAGTCACCCAATTACTTTTAATTAGGTCTATAGTCATCTATTTCACCCTTCACAATTAAAATTAATTAGCCATTCATTGTATTTCTGTTCAGATGAGTTAATTCCCTTATTTAAAATTACTTTATTAGGAGTTACTTCCCTTTACCATTGGAAATATTTTCTAGAGACTTGTATACAGTCTAAAAAATTAAGAACTAAAAGTCTTGTTATATATTGAAAAGACACCTGTTTTAATTGTAGATAACTGTTAGTTATCTTTTGGTCAATTTTGTTTGTTTGGTTGCTGTCTCACAGATTATTTGTATTACCCCACATCTCCATTTTCTCGTTGTGTTTCAATGCATTTCCTTTCAGTTTGTCTTTGTACTTCATTATATAAATGAGTAAATGCTTCCATATGATGAGTGTTGAAACAGTTTACAAATCTGGTAATATTACTACCACTCACTATATTGGTTCTGGTTATAAGTAGTCTCCCTTGACTGTAGTTTGTTAGACTAATAATGAAGTTTGATCCCTTGAGCTTTACAGTTAATATCTCTAAGATCTACTGTTGATAGAATGGTATTATTGGGATGCACATCATTAGCCATTCTTTTGTCTTTATCTTTAGTCTAGGAAATCAGTATTAATGAAAGGTCAAATTATGGTGTTTTCACAGTCAGAGCTGTGTCAATAGATGAATGTTTTGAAAGTAAATTAATTAAGTTAAGATGTAAATAGGCCATTCCAGGGGTCTTAGGGGGGTGGGGCTGCCCCTTCTTTCAGTGGAAAATTTTGGTTGATTATATCGGGAATCACTGAAGCGTGACTTAATTAAGCCGGCCCCCTCTTATGGCAGTCTGAGTGAGTGGGTCTCCCCTTTTAAAAGTTCTGGATCCGCCACTGATGTATGTGTTAGGTTACATACATATTAATGAAATGTAGTTATCAGTAACCTGTTTAGAAGATATATTATTTTTTCCTGAAAACTGAATTGTCTTGTGTGATTTCCTTTAAAATCTATTCAAAATATAATGCTCGTGCAGGATTTGTTTTAATTACTGTAAGAGTACCAAATTCTACCATTTCACTCAATCAACATTTGATTACAAAATGTATATACAAGTGTTGCCTTGAAATAAGGAATTATTCGGCTTGTTTCTTAGAATCCATTGCAACTTAAACTATACATGGCCTTGTAATCCATTAGCATTGTTTACATCAATAATGTTTTTCATTTACTTAGCTAATGCTTTAATAGGTGATAAAATTCCATCAGTAATTCAATTATCAGAGATTGAATGCTATCATAATGAAGGCAGTCACAGATGATAGAAGACGATCGCTTAATAACAGGATTACAAGTTGTTTGACATTAAAAAATATCCTGGAGCTCTGTATGGCTTTTTAAAAAATCAATGAAAAATTCTAAGATTATTTGGTAAGCTTCAACCTTTTTTGGCCTAAAAAGAAAAATTTGTACACAGCAGTTTAACTTAGTTTTTGCCGTTCCAATATAAAAACATGATTGATATTTTGAAATAATCTTATTTCAACTTCGATTGTATTCAATTTGATGTCACTGTTACTTTTATATAAATAAATAAATTCAAGGATGCATTATAGTAAAACTGGTTCAAAAATGACCATAACAATGAAAAATTCATTATGACTTAAATTCAACTTTGTGTTTTTTGTTTCACTGATGATCTCTTATAACACTATGAAAATAATTATTATAATATATCCGTGATAAAGTAGTTTAATTAAGCTTTGGTTAAAGTTTTTTGTCAAGGTAGTTTTTGATGAAGTTGAAGTCCTATCAACTTGAAACTTAGTACATATGTTCAAATGATATGATCTTTCTAATTTAATGCCAAATTAGAGTTCTGACCCCAGTTTCACAGTTTCACAGTCCACTGAACATAGAAAATGATAGTGCGATTATGGCATCCATGTATTATGTACACAATGTTAAGGATATTATTAGGAAAGGTTTTCAATGTGCTAAAATTGTCCTATGTATGCATGAAATATTTGCCACTTTATGCAACCAATAATCAATGATAGATTAATGTGTCAAAGATTTAATAGTTGTGACCTCAAGTTTAAACATCTATACTTCTACCCAGTAATGAGATTTTGAAATAAAACATGGTACCATCATTTCTCAGGAAAGAAAATGTATAAAATTCTTGTTAGAATATTATTGGTAGTAATTATTTGGTGTAATATATTATGTTTTACTTGCTGCTGATTAAATTGTCAGTAAATTTAATTATACTGGAACATTTTCTGAGAAATGGGCTAATGGTTTAGAACTGCCAGTAATGATTTATTGTATTTTTCTACATTAGGACCTTTAGCAGTTTCCTGCAGGAGCCCACTTTAAAAATGTTAAAAGTTCTATTGAATCTTGAGAATTAATAATAAATTGCTCTTAAGGTGTCTCTGTAAGATAAATGATAGAACAAAAATTATGTTTTTAATAAATGTTAAAAAGTCTTTCAAAATAATCATGAATAATTGGAATGATTAAATTTCCTTACATCTCCCCTAAATGAGTCTTTGATGGACAAATTTGGCTGTCTGAGACTCGAAAACATATATATCATGTGGGGATCATTCAAATTTTCACTCTTTGATTGTGGTCTCACCTAATCAGAACTTTTCATATATATGTCTACTTATAGCATTTGAGAAATCAGTGCATACATTTGATTATATATTTCAATAATTATTGTTACATAGTTACTGCAATAATATTCAGCTCATAGTCACTTCACTTGTCGATAGACATGGTTGAATTCTGATAGATCTGAAATGTAAAATTTTAGAATAGAAATAGGTTTAATTATACAGCAAAAAACTAATTTTTTTTAAAGTAAACCTCACTGGTTGAATAGAGATGGTTAAATTCAGTGGCAACATATATTTCATGCATTTTCAAGATAAAGCATTATTTGAGAAACTGTTGTTTAGTTTATTAGCTACATGTACTTTATAATGGTTCCCACAAGGCAATTTTGATTTCAAAGATAATTCTCAACCATCTATTTTAAAATTTGGATGGGCAAATTAATGAAATTTTAGCACATTTTCATGCAAACTGTTTAAGCCAAAAAAGGAGTTAGCCTTAGAAATCAAAATAAAATTAATTAGATTAAAATTCTTGCTAAGAAGTTAGAATTTTAATATTTACGGTACCAAATTCTTTCTGTCTTGAATCCAGTACTGCTTAGTTGAGAGTATATCATAGAACCTAATTGGGTAATAACCCTAAACAAGATCTAATCTAACGTTATGTATTACATAAAACTAGGCCAGACTTGTAATACATTCATAGACCTGTCATCATGTGGGTGGGAATGGTCGGGTCAGAGCATTATACAAGCTTTATATTTATTTGCCTTTTATACTTATGCAGATTTGTAATTAGTATGAGCAATGTTTTCTGTAGGCGACTTCTGTAAAATCTGCTAAATACCAGGTCGTTATTCTGTGCATTAATTGTCTACACAGATCAATTAGTATTGGATAATGAGGGTACTTACTTTCCAATTATCACCTATTTTATATACAATCACTAAATGAAACTGTCGATGACCGATTACACAAAAAATGTGATGGTACCACACATACCGGTATATAACTTAACGACCATCAAGTTTTTTTTTACATTTATACTTTAATTATTGTCTTTGTAAGATTTGTTTGACTTTTAAGTTGACACAGTTCCTCATTGGAACGTAGAAACTTGTTAGTGGTGTTATTTCTTACATTGTGGCACATGCAGTAATTTGAGTTGGATGGCTTCGACAATTAATCTTCATGGGTGGCACCAGCATTTAACTGGGGTGGCAAGAGTGTTACATATTTTTATAAGACAGAAATTTAACAGTAAATATTTCATTTTTAGTTAAGTTTAAAAGTCAAATTTGTATATTTTTTATGAGTAAAGTTTTGAAATATTGACGTTTTTCCATCTTCCATGTTACGATGTACTTTATAATCTATTTTTTTGGGGAAAATTGTTATTATTATAAATATTGTAACATTAGATAATGTTTTGTGTTGGAAAAAAATTTGGTTGCTTATATAGGGAATCACTGAAGCATGACTGGAGTGGGCCCCCTCTTAGGTCAGTCAGTGGGCCCCTCTTAGGTCAGTCAGTGGGCCCCCACTTATGAAAATTTCTGGATCCGCCATTGAATACAATTAATTTTTTCATTTTATTCCTTTGTGATCAACAGATGCAAATACATGATAACATTTAAGAATTCAAAACATTATATACAAGTTTATATGCATCAACATTACACCATAAACTAAGAACTTTAGTGTATCATATTTAGGCCAATTAAAATTAATTGATAGATTTTCATCCTCGCCCGCCCCTATGAAATTGGCCCGCCCCGAATTTTTTTATTTTATAAAATTTACAATTTCCGGATTTTGTTCATTTCCGTTACCGGTAACCGTTTAAATTTCGTTTCATTCGAAGCTTCCTGTTTCAAATTTCGGTTTTGTACCTCGAGTAAATCTAACCAAAATGATTAAGTCGACATATTCTGCTGCTCTCATGATGACAACATCATCTTCCGAGAGTAAATATTGATTACGAGAATGACGTAAAAATATTCGTGTTACGAGAAACACTCTGTTTCCAAGACCGCAAATCGGGGTATGTCACAAATTTCTGTGATTAATAGAAAACTGTGGATTTTTTTATCTATGCAATGGCTTTGTGTCAGGAAATTTAAACTGTGAATGATACCCAAAGCACAAGAATCGTGGAAATTATTGATACAGAAAACATGACTGGATTAAAGATATTGAAACACAAGCACGAACTTGTTAGATTTATGACCGTATTTTGAATTTAAAAAGTCGACAAACATACGCATTTTATTTTTATGTTGACAAACAGCAAATGTCCCAATACACACAAAAGAGTCATTAAACAATACTTTTTTTTTTTTATTAAGTTCATGTTTTACATGATAATTATAATTTCAGCTTGCATAAGTACCAACCCTATTATTTCAACATTTTATTATGTACTCATAATAGATAATAAATGTATTGCATATTACCATTGCATTTGCTTCATTTTAAGGGAATACAAACCATCGTTTAGAAACCCAAATACATTTTGTGAAGGTAGTCCAACTGAAGAGAGCATTTCTCACACGTTTTCGTTGTTTAGTTTTTAAAGCCGCAATTAGATAGTATAATTTATTTATGGATTTGAAAAATTATGTAAGATTCCTCATACTTGAGTATACATGATATAAGCTTATCATTACACTTGCATATATAAATAACTCGTCACAAAAGGGTTTCATATGAAATAAAATTTAAAAAATAAAATCCTCCCACCCGCCCATTATTTTTAAAAAATTTGGATGAAAATCTACTAATTAATTTTAGTTGGCCTTATAGAAAATTATTCTCTAAAGGCTTGTTTGAAAGACGTATAAATCAAAGGATTTATGAAGTTGTTTATATAGTAAGAGAGAGGTTTAGCTAGGTAGAAAAACAGGTTTAATACACTATTTTCTACATAAGAAAATACCTGTACCAAGTCAGTCTGAGTGAGTACTTTTTTCCCAGTGTTTTGAAGTGTTTGACACTCTAAGAATAAGATTACGAAATTGTGAAAATAACAAACTGCTAAATTATCGATGTTAGCAATATTAGTTTTTAAGTTTATTGGTGTTTTTTCAGACGTGTGACCTATTTTTGCCCCATGCTGTTATTTTTCCGGTGTAAACATTTTTCACTTAAAGTGTTATTAAACATCTTTCGAGCACAAGCTCGTCAATTAAGGACAAAAAAAGCATTTTAGACCTTTTATAATTGGTTTCAGTTCAATTTAGATACTGAGAAAAAAGCTTTCAGAAACTCAATTTGGACATTAATTTTTCAACGTCTTGCATTCTGATTGTGAAATCATTGGATACAGTTTATACCAGACTTGATTTACAGGGTTGACACCACTCACACTAATGACTGTAATTACAGATAAAACATATTACAAGTATCGACAACAAAATTCTTTACACTAGTATCTAGACGTTATAATTAATCATAGCGAATATTGCTGTTTAAGTAAAGTCAGTTAGAAGAATCAGGACAATTCAATTTTAAACGAATCGGAACCCACTGGGTTAAACCTGGATACACGATGTCTTCCTTACTATCTTTAACTAACGTTGCTGTTTAAATGAAGTAATTGTATTGGAAACAATTCAATTTCAATCCGATTGGAACACACTGGGTTAAACTTTTGTATACTGAGTGTCGCCGCAACCATCTTTAACTAACGTTCCTGTTTAAATGAAATAATTGGATTGAGAACAATTCAATTTCAAACGAATCGGAAACCTACTGGAATTAACTTTGGTATACTTACAATGGACTGACTAACTTCAACTATAATGTACAGTTATATTAACGCAAGCCAGTTGGCCAATTGATAGCAATTCATTTTCAAATCAGGTAGTTGATTCACAAGAACAATTCGATTTCAAAGCAATCAGAAATCTACTTGAATTAGATTACATTGAAAGTTACACAATGGACTGACCAGCTTGAACTGTTATGTACTGTTGTAGTATGGTCTAGTTTGCAGATTGAGAGCAATTCATTTTAAATCAGGTAGTGGATTGAGAAGTTTGAACTATTCAGTTTCAAATGATCTTAAATCTACTAGAATTACTTTTTGTATAATGGACTGAAGAACTTCAATGTACTGTTATAGTTAAGTCTGAGTTTAAGTGGATTTAGAAACAGTTCATTTTAAAACAAATCATATCACACTGGGTTAAAATTTGGCATCATTATTACATATAACTGATTTTGCTGTTTCAGTTATGTCAGTTAGACTGGATTGAAAACAATTCAATTTCAATCAAATAGGAAATCTTCTGTGCTAACCTTTGGCATATTATGTACTCAGGAGCTTCAGAACTTTGTTATTATCGTTTTTGAAGCTGGACTAAAGCAATTCTCAATTTTAATTGAGTTCATGCATGAACTCTCTTGGTCAAACTTTATCATCAATGGACTGTCCAGCTTCATCTTACACAAGAGGAATGTTTTAATTGTTTCATTATTATAGTTTGGAAGTTAGCCTCATTATATATAGTTGCTTTATTATTTTAATTATTGATTTTATTGTCATGAAAAGGAAGTGAAAAAAGTTGAAATTTACCTGAATACAAATTGAGGCTATTATTATTTGATGTTTAGTTATATCGTAGCAACATTATACAATCTTGTATAAAGCATATAGAAATGAAGTTTATGTTTTGCTGATCTCAAACCCCAACTTTCAATGGATAAAGCTTTCTATGTTTCAATAATGGCTTTGTTTATGTTTACACTACTCATCTGAGCTGTGGCATGACTTAAAAGCAGATTTATTATTGATCACTGATAGAATGAATACTTACTGATGGGTGTGTCAGCTTTAAGAATTATGTATCTATTTAAAATTGTAGAAAACGGAAAATTTAATCAAGTTAATTAAAAGTGACTTGTTGACTGAAACGTGTCGTCATTTGTTAAAGAATCTCGTCAGGGAAAATATTATTCAAGGATTCACGTGCCTAATTCGATTTTTTTTAAGAAACTTTATTGAAAATGACTTTTATAAACAATTGATTTCGTTGGAAGGAGGAACTTACTTGCACTTCTATGAGATAGAGCAATAACCTGAAAGATTACATACAAACATTGTCAAAGTAAGAAGTCATAGAAAAGTGACAGGAATAAGTTGTAATGGAGGGTATATGATTTTATAGTATGTGCCTACGAAGCATATCTGTTTGGATGTTAGAGATTGCTAAAGTTTGGAGCTATGGAGATCAGTAAGTCGTTAAAAAATTGTTTTTATATTTTTGTTTAAAATTATGCATTCAATCATTGTCATTTGTTATACATGGTTATTTTATTACTGTTTTTGAATTTCAAGTAATGTGAAGTTTTCAAAAAATATTATTTTGTTTTGTATAACAGCATTATATTCAAGATATAACTTATACAAAAAGCACTGAGAAATTAACAAATATGGGAGATAACTCTTATAAAAAATTTAGAAAAAACGTTGCACTGTTGTGTACAACATTAATTAAAATGGAGTAACCATTAAATTGACAACAAAGTTTTTTTTTCTTTTGAAATAAAGAAGGACATACTTTGCCAAAATGAAAGTACATAAGTATGAAAGCTAGAACTTCTGGCTTACAGAATTTACAAAAATACTTTAATTTTCAGAGAATTTTTCCTTCTAAAATCATTTTGATATATACCTGATGTTAAATGAATCTTAATAAAAGTTCTTGAATGCCTTCTTCAATTAAGAATTATTTCAATCAAATTATAGAATTTAGATTTTGAGTAAATTATATAATCAAGAAATACTTTCATACTGTTGTAATTGTTACTTTCATTTCCACTTTTGAAATTTTATACTAATTATCAGTTGCCACGTACTTGTTTAAACTTTCATGTTGTTTTTTTTTTTTTAAATTTTCCTTGATATTATTATGCTGTTCAAAGCACATATTATATGAAGTGCAGATCAAAGCACATTAAAGTACAAAAAAATAAAAACCCTGCTAGTTAACTGACAGTTTTTTCATCAAAATACAAAAAATTGTATTAACTATTTACAATAAAAGCTAGTTTTCAGTTTTGAACCTTAGTAAACGTAAAACATCATACGTAAACAAACCTTTGTGAATCTAAATACATTGCGACTGCATAGTGGTATGATTACTTAATTGTCTTTTCATTCTAAATTTCAACAGATGTAGCTATTTATGGCTCTATCTCTTTACAACCCAGCCAGGAGAGAAAGCGAACTAAACAGCTATAGTAATTCCAGCTGTGTCAATCCTTATAATCTACTTAAAGTACAACTAGTTGATAAGTTAAAATAATATAGTACTGAATTTAAGCAATTTAATAGGAGAGAACATATTTATTGTGTGTTTTTAATTAAAAAAAAAGTTAAGGGGGGGGGGGTCAAGAGTCAAGAATTATAAAACTGCAAATTTTAGATACTTCGTAGTTTGAGATATATTTTATGAAGGAATATAGTGATGGAAAAATTGACAACAATGAAAAAAGGGATGAAAAGAAATGCAAACAACATCATGAAATAAAGAGATAATTAAACAAAACAACTAAAATCCATGTGAACAATTCACCAATTTGAAATTATCTAACAATTATATCTCACCCAAAACCAGGGTGTAAATCAGGAGTCAGCTAGACAGCTAAAATACAACTAAATTGAAGTATAAGTAATTCACAGTAAAACCTGAAAACAACAAACAACTAACAACAAAAGAAATTGGAATTTCGCCCCCAAAGAAACAAAATTGAAGGTGAACATATTATGAATTAAAGGTTTCTTCAGCTAATACAGCAGTCATTCTTAGACAGGATCCATTATCCCTTGTCAGTTGGCTTTGTACACCGGAAGCTTGAAATGAAAAATGTGATGTTCCATTCAACACAAAAATTTACTTTGTCTTTCTTTACTCTTAGTTATTGCTTCTGTAATGGAGAACAACAGACCAATGTTTTTCTTTTATTAATATTTATGTTTAACCACGATTTCTATTGATGAGAAAATTAAAAAAAATTAAATGTTTTAGGATTAATGCCTGGTTGACATGAATATAAACAACTTATTCCTCAAGTACATACTGTCTCAGTCTCTCAGATAATGAAAGAAGAATAACAATTGATCTATTTTTTATTCTAATTCGTCCTTTAGAAAAATATAATTGTTATTTTTGACTGGTCCCCTGTTGTTATTTTTTTCTGTATAAAGACATATTAATACCAGAAATTAAAACTCATTGTGCTCATATCATCTATTAATTTCCAAATCAAACGGTAGTCTCATTGATTTGTGGCATTCAGCAAGGAATGAATTGAATCTAGAATTATTTTTAGTAAGGGAAATTGATTGATTAATTTGATAGAGTTTAGTGTCACTTTAAGGAGGTAGACCTAGGTTAAGGGAAATAACTCTTAAAATCATCAGTACGTTTGTGTCAACCTTTTTCAAAAACATATTCTAAGCTTCTAGGTTACATAGATTATTTTCAATCTGTTTCAGGTAAATGCTTAAAAAACATTGATGAACTTGACTTTTACAAACGCTTAACTGATTTAAAGAGTTATCTCCCTGAACGAAGGTCTAGTAGTCCCTTTAAGCACTCTGTTGTACTCTTTTGTGGCAGTCATTATTTCATGGTGGAGGAAGCAGGAGAGAGCACCCTAAATTCCCCGGGACATGCCATTACTTTCCCTTATCATGAGATTATGAATTTAATATCCTATAAAAATTGTTTATTTGATTTTCTGAAATCAACATTTATTTCCAAAATTTGAGGTATTTATAATTATGAGATTAAAATTCACAATTCTTTTATAAGCTGTAATAATCTAAAAAAAATATCTGAATTTCAAGAAACCTAATCGGTCTTTTTTTCATTTTATTGTCGTTGAAAGTTCAAACCAAATGTCATAAAAGTAATGATCTTTATGCCCAAGCAATTTGATAGTTCCCCTGTGAACTAAATGAAACATTAATGTTTCACAAGTTTTCTAGGATAATTAGAATTGACTTGTAGTATCTTATTCTGCTACTGTCAGACTCGATACATTTGTCAGGTGCCCTATTACATTATAGATAATGACAATAGTTTTTTCACATTTCTTGATTCATGTCAATGGAAAGTTAATCAAATTCGGCAAGATTACGATTCTTGTCTTGTGTAAATCATTTATAGAGATGTTTTATATGTTGGAACTATAAATAACTATCAAACAAGTGGGAGGTTTAACTAGCTGTAACACCCTGGTAAACAAGTGGGAGGTTTAACTAGCTGTAACACCCTGGTAAAAACAAGTGGGAGGTTTAACTAGCTGTAACACCCTGGTAAAAACAAGTGGGAGGTTTAACTAGCTGTAACACCCTGGTAAACAAGTGGGAGGTTTAACTAGCTGTAACACCCTGGTAAAACAAGTGGGAGGTTTAACTAGCTGTAACACCCTGGTAAAAACAAGTGGGAGGTTTAACTAGCTGTAACACCCTGGTAAAAACAAGTGGGAGGTTTAACTAGCTGTAACACCCTGGTAAAACAAGTGGGAGGTTTAACTAGCTGTAACACCCTGGTAAAACAAGTGGGAGGTTTAACTAGCTGTAACACCCTGGTAAAAACAAGTGGGAGGTTTAAGGGGGTAGACCTTGGTTCAGGGAGATAACTCTTTAAATCAGTTAAGCGTTTGTTAAAGCCAAGTTCATCAATGTATTTTAAGCATTCACCTGAAACAGATTGAAAATAATCTATGTAACCTAGAAGCTTAGAATACATTTTTGAAAATGGTTGACACAAACGTACTAATGATTTTAAGAGTTATTTCCCTTAACCTAGGTCTACCTCCTTAACTAGCTGTAACACTCTGGTAAAATGCCTGTACCAACTCCAGAATATGGCAGTTGTTTTTCACTTGTCATGTTGGTTGATAACATTTGATTTATTAGTTTTAAAGGACTCCCTTTTTTGAATGTGCCTTGGAGTTATGTATTTTAATACTTTTTTATACAGTAATATCTGTAGTAATATTTTTATACTTTTTTATACAGTAAAATAAGTAGTTATGTATTTTTATGCTTTTTTATACAGTAAAATCTGTAGTAAGCTTAAATTCAACAAATGTTTTTTCACATGCTTAGCTTATTCAAATTAAATATCAGTTCATATATAATTCCTTCTTTATTCCTTTTTGGTTTAAGGCTCAGCTGCCGAAGGATTTCTTAATGAAATAGCCTTAAAATAGATTTCAGTACTATACAGAGGATTATTATTGGTCAGTCTTTGTTGGTCAATTGTATTGACATCAATCTGTCAACACAATCAAATCATTATATATAACAGTAAATTCGAAGTTTCGTCAGTAATCATGAAATTTATAAAAAATTGGGGGTCAAATGGTCTGCATAAAAGGTAAAAAAAAAAAAAAAAAGAAACCAGCTAGATTTATTCTGGGCTTATCAGATAAGGATAGTCTTAATATATTAGATATGTGACAGATGTATTTTTTTAGGGGGGTGGGGGGGTGTTACTTGTAATAAAAATGCACATATGTTTCTGATATACATTCCATCATATATTCCTCATAAGGATGTTGCTGTGTATAGTATATTCTTTGCATTTATGTTAATTTGCAAGATGTATTTTGGTTATAACTTATACTTTACTGTATTGGGTTGCATATAATCATATAACATAACACCACTTTTATAAATAGTTATACATTCTTTAGGCAATTGAAGAGGTGGTAACAAAGTATGATAGATCTTTCTACAAATTTGTAGTAGAAAAAATTATATCTCCTAGCTCAAAGTATTTACAAATCTGTAATAAAATTTGAACAATAAGAAATATATGTTTTTTTATCTAATATTTAATCGTGAAATGATGGTTTAATGACCTTGGCGAAATGTCCTCAGCTGTGCATGTTTAACTATGGGGATGTGCAATTGTGCATATAAACAGTCATGTGGTTAATGATTTTTTGATGATTCCATTTAAATAAACCACCTTAAGTAAACCTATTACTTCTATACCACTTGTTAAAGGTATTGCCTTTTTCTTTTCACTTCAAAATTTGTCTATAAAATATTAACAAAAGATAAAGGGTAGTAATAACCAGATGTCAAGTGGAAGTCCTTGAATAAATTATAATTCACACTTAGATGCCGAGGTGTTAAAAATTTTGTAGACAGTAAAAACATGTACTAGTATATGTGTACTTGCTGAGTATTTGGTTAGGATTTATTGTAATCTAATGTCCAGGTCTGTTTTTGAAACTTATTTGATAATGATTAAGACTGTCTTAAAATTTAGTTTTACTTAATTCAGAATATATGTTTATTCACATGAAAAGAGCTTATTTAATTATTAAGATGCCCATAAATGGGTAAATTTTAGACTGACACTGAATCTAATAAGACTGATACCTAGACAAATGCAAAAAAATAAATTACTGTAGTCATTTCATCAAAAGTTGCAAAGAAATAACACTGGACTTAAAATGCAGTCTAATCTATATGCAATTATATTCGTCCAAAAAGGATGAAAAAGTGGTTTAAATGATAAATCGGGTTTCAACCAGAAAGAAGAATAGATAAATAATATTCAAACTCTTATTGAAGTTACTGAAGTAGTATTTCAATTGAAAATTATCTCTGTGAACTGAACACGCCAGATTTATACTAATCTTAAAGGGGGAACAATTAAGGGAATCAACCAAATACACATGGATCGTGCTCACTAGGTGAATTTATAAATCTGATCATCATCTTTACAGAATTAAATTAATCAACTAGGTGGCTTTAATTATGACAATTCATGACATATAATAAGTCCCTGACTCTGACTTAATCTTTTATGGTATATCACTCTTATATATATATATATTTATACAATAGCGCTGAATACTGCAGCCCTAAAATGGCCTGGGGAGAGCACAGTGTTTATACCTATTCTGTAACTTTTCTTATTGTTTGATAAAATGTCTTGTCTGCCTCATAATTCACAGTGTGCAACATATATATAAGGGACGACATCAAAATTTCAATGAAGGTTAAAAAACTTAATTCATATAGTTTTTTCACTGACCCCCTCTTAACTTAATTTGGAAAAAATTGATTGCCCAATAAGGATATATGTAAAATCGATGTCAATTTATACAAAACTTGCAGCAATTTGACCCCCCTACCCCCAAACTATTTGAATTAAGTTTTTTATCCTTCATCGATTTTTTGATGTCGTCCCAAACAATCCAAATGTTGACCTCTGCACAAACAAATTTTAATTTTAATGTGTGAAAGCAAAATACAAAATTACAAAATAATTAATCCCTTTCAAATCAGAGTTTTGATATTCAACACCTAATAAAGTGAAAAAATAGGCTATTTCACTTTAAACAAGGATAATTTGAATCTGGAATAATTTTGAATTCTGGAAAATTGATTAGAAATGTAGGATGAAAACTAACCCAACTAAATAGGGTTAGCCATGCACGCATGGCTAAGGTTAATTTTACGCTCGCTATCATTTCAGTATGAACTAACTAATTTTCCAGAATTCAAAATTATTCCAGATTCAAATAATTCCTTGTTTTTTAATTGAATTAACCGGCCCGGCCGCTTCTGAAAAAACTGACTAACACTATTGTTTCTTTAATTGAAACATTTAATTAGTCTTACAGTAGTGACTAGCCATGCTCATTGATGATGTAAATTGTTGACTATATATATAACACATCAGTGTTTGACCTATTTTATGTTGTTAATAATTAACTTTTTCAATCTCATCATTGGAATCATTCTCCAGTAAATTAGCTGTCGATGACTTCTTTACCCATAATTGGCGAAATAACCAAGGGTATAAACAACTCGGAATTAGCAGATCACATAAATGTTTTATAACTTATAGTTGGTATGATTTGCCGCCATGTGCATGAGTTTGGCGTGGTAATGAGAACATTGAATATGAAATCAGTATGATTGGATTTTTATTTCGTCAGTTATTAGGAAGGAAATGAGTTTTGGTAGTTATAAGAGAAAGATTTACATGTTTTTTATTCACTCATTTCTAGGATTAACGATCATAGTTTGATAGTTATTGCTGGTTACTGGTACTTCAGAGTAACAGCTTCATTAATGATAGAAGTACAATTTGAATCTATTGGCTTGCACTGAATTCTTGATTATATTGAGCTACATGTATTTCAACACCTAATTTTTTTTTTTGAAGAAATTATTTTCTTGAAGTTTTGTCTCAGGGTTCTATTCAAATACAAGTTTGATTGATATTCCCAAGTTGCCGGTGTTAAGAATTTAATCTTAATGTATAGAAAGAGTTCAGCATTAAATTGTCATAAATTACAGGAGGGTAGGTAACTTCCAGACTATTAATGGCATCTTTTTTTGCGCTTTCTTTTTGTCATTTTAGTTCTAAAATATTTTTAATTATACTTTATCAAAATAAAACTGAAGTCATTAAGCAGTCTGCATGGTTAGCTACTAGTCCAATGCCCCAGACTAGTAAATATTGATTCAGACTAGTGAAAATTTTCAAAATTTAATATAGTCATATAAGGACAAATTTTAATATTTAGTTTCCGGACTAGAAGATGAAAAAGTTTTCTGTGCAGACTGATTATTTAGTCAGACAGGTTCATTCCTAAGAGTCTACTAAAATTTAAAAAGATATGATTTCCTGGATTTACACAGAGTTCAAGATAATATCATGGATTATTTGGTGTGTGCTTTTTTTCTAACCATTTCCTAAAAATCTCTCTTGATATAAATATAGTCAATATATACCTTTTGCTATAAATTCAATTAATAACAGATTATTTCCCTACCAAGACAACTTCATGACCCCATTGAATTCATTTTCATGGTTCATGAAATGAGGTATGACATATACATGATATAATAAGTAACAATAAGAAAGATACACAGGTAAAATACTAAGAGTTTTTGTATCTTACAAGTTTTGAAAGGTTTCATGTTGATGAATCCCCTAGTGAACCTCTTTATTGTAAAAAGCTTCTTTTTAACTTCCTTTTTCTTAATTTTTTCCTTGTGTAAGAACGTATTTTTAGATTAGGTGTAATATTAATAGTCATTTCCTGATAAAATGTCATGCACATTATATTGTATTTTATATTGACGATTGACGTTCATTAAGGAGTGAAGTGTTTTGATCATGTCTGTTAATAGTCCGTAAGTGAGAAGTCTCTAGATTGTCTTAAATTTAATTAAAATATGAATTTTCAATTTCCATTTTTCACAGATCTCATAAATGAAGTACATTTCTTAGAACTCAAGAGATGATTATTAGTCACAAGTATTTTACAATGTTTTATACAGTTACGCGTATCTAGGATATGGAGTAGAGTGCTAAATTAAGACTCTATTTATACCGTTGGTTTTCCCGTTTGAATGGTTTTACACTAGTAATTTTGGGGACTTTATAGCTTGTTGTTCGGTGTGAGCCAAGGCTCCGTGTTGAAGGCCGTACATTGACCTATAATGGTTTACTTTTTTTTTTTTTTAAATTGTTACTAGAACACACCCGCGAAATCGCGGGCATTTACAGCTTGTGAACTATTGTAGGATGATTTTTTGTCAAAGATATTATTATGGAGAATTTCATAAAAGGTATGAAAAGCTCTTTCCCTTTTTCCAAAGTCCGATATTTGTTTCCTTTCTGTTAAATTCAATTATTTTGTGTGTCTGGCCTCGGACCACAATTATTCTTCTCCTTTGCTACAATGCTTCTTTTGGTAAAAGTCAAATCAAATTAAGAATTTGCACCGTTTCAAACATGAAATAAATGTAACTGCTTATATATAGACCATTATTAGTCTAATAAGATATGCTTCTAGAATCTTTTTCTGTTGGGAGCCTTATTAACATGCCAATGGTAGGATATGAATCTTGTATAAATGACCAAGACCGACTAAGGCTACTTTGAGGGGTGGTCGGAGGGGTCCTGATCCCGAAATCCCGGGCTTTAAACCATGAAATCCCGAGATACAGAATTTAAAGAAACTTCATATCCCGAAATCCCGAAATCGAAAAATATATTCCCGGATCACGTAATTAAGGATCAATCCCAAAATCAGGAGCTTAAAAACCCCCGATCACGACGCCCCCAAAAAGGTCCTGCCTTCCTCTAATCTCTACCTTACTTTCATTTTTGCCAAATCTCTATTTTCCCTTTCAACAATAAATTTGTATGCCCTATTTATGGGCATTATGTTTTCTAGTCTGTGCTTTCGTGTGTTCGTTCGTTCGTTCGTTCGTCCGTCCGTCCGTCTGTCCCGCTTCAGGTTAAAGTTTTTGGTCGAGGTAGTTTAAGATTAAGTTGAGCATGTTTTACTTATTTATGCAAGTGGTATGACCCCTTAAATAGTAAATATTTCAAAGAAAACAGTAGACAGAATCAGGGACTTGCTATACTAACATAGAAAGTCCCTGACAGAATACAGAGAGTCTCTATATATTAAAGTAGTATAATTGTAGTTTACATGAAGATAAACGCGAAAAATAATTATCCTCTCTTAGGAGGTATAATAGTTGTAATTCTTGCGATCTAAACACCATGATATGAAGAACGCTCTGAATGGCTTATTTTTTTCATTTTTGTTATCTATCATACAATTGGTTGTACTTGTGTTACATGTTTTACTTATTTTAATATATATGCAACTGGTATGACCCCTTAAATAGTAAACATTGCAAAGAAAACAGTAGACAGAATACAGAGAGTCTTTTAGACTATATATTAAAGTAGTATAATCGTAGTCATGTAGATAAACGCGAAAAATAATTATCCTCTATAAGGAGGTATAATAGTTGTGGGCCTTGCGATCTAAACACCATGGTATGGAGAACGCTCTGATTGGCTTATTCATTTTTCATTAAAAATCTATCATACAATTGGTTGTATTGCATGTTTTAAACCGGAAGTCTTATCTATGACTAAAAGTCAGTCTGATGACGGAATCATATCCGGACTCCTTTTTTGTCGTTTTTCTCCCAAAATAACTCAATCTGAATAATCGTAAGAATGGATGACAAATGCGACTGTGCATGTTACCTATAGGACACAGAGGCATGATGATTGATTTATTGTAGAAGGAAGAGAAGCGACACACAAAATGAGGTCTTCTCGTTTAATAGTATAGATTTGGATGGAGAGTTGTCTCATTGGCACTCACACCACGTACATCTTCCTATATCTATCTATTCTTTGGGGCCCTTTATAGCTTGTTGTTCAGTGTCTCGTCAAGGCTCCATGTTGAAGTTGTGAATTGGATGGAGAGTTGTCTCATTGGCACTCATACCACATCTTCCTATATCATGTATAACTATCCATTCTTTGACTACCATAAAAAATTATTTCAATTTCTCCCAATTTATTTGATTTTCAAGCCTAATTTGTACAAAAGTGTTTTTTATATCTTATAATAGATCCTTTTCTGGACGTAAGCCTCCTTTCAAAAATCCTTGAGTGGTACTAATAATAAGACTCCAATAATATATAATATTTGAGTTAGATTTGAGACATTTTTACACCAGCAAAGAATGCTTTCAATTTCCTAAGACATTCCCAAGTTACTTTTAAAATAGGCTAGGAGTATATTTTTTCCATGTTTATTTTATTGGCATAAAACAGAGGGTGTTAACAGTAGTTAATTTGGTTAGCCTGTTTATTATAGTAATTTTCACTATAGTGACCAGTGGTGATGGACAATTTGGACTTCAACAATTGTCATGTGCAAAATATGCTCCAAGAATATTAAGTTACACAGATATATGGTGCTGTTTCATGTTTATCTTTGACGACTCCTGTTCAAGGTAGCTTGAAAGCAGAAGATAATCCAATAATTTAATAAATATTCAAATTAACGTATTGAGTGTTAGTTAAATGTAATTTGAGTTATAATAATATAAATGTTGGGATAGATATTTTCTGGGGTCATTTTTCAAGAAAAATATTATATATTAGAAATACAAGCTTTATATATATACATGAGAAGGAATACAAACATACATTTTTTTAATTGTTTAGAAAATAAACGACAAATATATGAAGTAAAATGAAAACCAGTGTGGATTCATAATTCGTTTGATATCAAATTTCATTGAGTTGCATATGCAGATCGATTTATGGCAAAAAAAACCCTGCAAAATCAAAATTCACAACAAGGCAAAAGATCTTTTAATACTGGACAATTCATATCTACAAATAAAAAGAATCTACAGTATAATAAATCACAAATGGATTATTGACCTTCAACTTATTCTGTGAATTTTTTTTTATCTGATTGCCCAATAAAATCCTCTTGGTATATATCTCTTCTATAAACTTCATTTTATTAAAATTTCTACAGACAGTTAATCTTAGTGTAATTTTTTTCTTTTTTTATAAAGGTCATTAGATTCGCATTCAGCCTTGACATTGACATTGACATTTAATGATTTTTAAAATCAAAATAACCTGGTTTAGAGACTAGGTCAAGATGTATTGTAGAAATGTTTCAATTGAATAAAACCATGATTGAATTGCACTAAAATGATCCTTGAGCGTTGAATAATTAACAAATCAAAAATAGGTCAAACAATCAAATAGAAATTGTTTCAAGTAATATACTTGCTGTTCATTAAGAATGTACCTCTGCTAAATACTTTTCCAATGATACATATAAAGGATTAAAGGAACTACAATAATAACATGGCAAACAACATGCCTCGACGTAGTTATACACATGTTAAGAAAAGCCTGATTGTCTGATTGCCCAATGTTATAGACAGATATGAAAGCCTTGAGCCTGCTCAGATGTTTACATTTTGAATTATGATTTTTAAGCGACTATTTCAAACTATTTTTACATTAAAAATTTTGTTTTTTTTTCTTATTTCAGGAGATGCCAAAGAGACCAGGAGGATATTTTGGGCAAGCAGACAGAAACACATGTGACATTACATGACAGAAAGTTACAGAAAGAAAATCGTCATCATCGGAACTCAATCGCTGATTCTAGTTCCTATAAAAATAAAAATAACGATTCAGATATTGTACAAGACTATAAACATAGAAAAAACTGTGGGAATGGTGCTGTTGTAAAATTATCCAAACCTCCGTTAGTTAAACAGAATTCTAACGTTAGTTGTAATTCTGAAACTATACAATATGAGCCTTGTGTCGATCACCTCATTGTGCCTCTTCAACTCGACGAATCAAATCAAGACAACTCCTCTGATGACAACCAGTCTATAAATAGATTACAATATTCTCCAAGACATGCTCCAAAAATTGTATATAGCCAGTCTGTAGATCATCCCCGTGTAGGTAGGCTTTCCCCCTTTGGATCCCCTTCATCTTCGCCAAGGTTAAGACGACAGCCAACGATGGAGACCAGACGTGTGTCCGTCACTGACAATGATGGTTACACACAACTAAATCAGTATCAACTAAAGAATGAAATAGGAAAGGTAATATATTTAAAATATTTGAAAAAAGCAAGGTAATTTAGCTAAATGAGATAGTAACACTTGCAACAAAAACACCTACAAAAGATTATCATAAAATTAAGTGCAGGCATTAACTTGGTTTACCCATAACACATTTTTTTGAGAAATACAAATTTACCATAAAAACGTTATCAGTGGAATCATTAAGGCCACATTACATCATAAGATTTTGCATAGTTATATATATGTCTTCCATAAAAGTTCATGTTACTTATATATTGACAAGATTAAAGGGTAAGAGGCATTGTTATAAGATTTATTGGAAACTGCAATTTTATGTAATTAGAAGATCAAAGGTTTTGCAGTACATGGTATTTAGCTAAGCTAATCTTACACAATTGGAATTATAGCAATATATTTTTAATTTCAAGACCAAAGGGTATTATAAATAATGTAGGTTGGTCTTAAATTTTTTTTTAGAACACAGGTTATAATGACTTCCATCTTTCTCATAAGGCCAAAAATAAAATTAAAATTGTTTGATGCTGTGTTAACCCACCTTAAAAAAGCAGCAACTATCCCCTGAAAATAAAAGGAAAATTTTGTTAGAATTAATTTGATATTTTTTTTTTTTTTATATTACAGTAAGTGGATTTATATCTAATGAGTGGGCATTTCTGAATGAAAGCTGTAAATAAACACATGCAAATCAATGTAACATTCTTCCGTGGGAATATTTATACATTTTAAAGCTGATCTTTTTAAAGAACTTTAATGATATTTGAAAATACAAACTTTTACTTAATTGTTATGATGATCTTTAATGCTAAATTCAATAGGCTTCAGTAGGCTGTTTTTTGTTTCATTTTCTAAAGTCAGATGTCAGGTCATATTTTCATTAAACCTGTAAAAAGTAATCATGTTGAGTAATCTTGAATTACGAGTCACGCATAGAAATTTACCTCTGTATATATAAAGGTTATCAAACATGGCATTGTAATTATTATATAAAGCATTTTTTTTTTAATTTTACAGTTTTTGGGTTCATTTGTGTAATGCAAATCATAGGATGTTTTGAATAGATTAATTAAAGTGCAATGTATTTAATTATTGAGAAAATTTTGGAAAGAATAGAATTCACAAAATTGAAAACTTACATTGTGAAATTAGAATTTTGACTTTTTGGGGGCTTTTTCATGTCCAGTGATAGATATTTCATATCTATTTGTTCAATTCATGTTTTACTTGCTGTTGTCATGAAAATGCAGGAATCATGCAATGTTGGACATGAGGCAACAGTAATCAATAAATAATTAAGTTAACACATCAAAATATAGTTTATACAAAATGTGAAACATCCGAATTCATAACAAAATGTGAAGCATAAGAATACATAACAAAATGTGAAACATAAGAATACATAACAAAATGTGAAACATCAGAAAACCCACAAAATGTGAAACATAAGAATACACAGATACATAACAAAATGTGAAGCATAAGAATACATAACAAAATGTGAAACATAAGAATACATAACAAAATGTGAAACATCAGAAAACCCACAAAATGTGAAACATAAGAATACATAACAAAATGTGAAACATCAGAAAACCCACAAAATGTGAAACATAAGAATACATAGCAAAATGTGAAACATCAGAAAACCCACAAATTGTGAAACATAAGAATATACATAACAAAATGTGAAACATCAGAATACATAACAAAATGTGAAACATCAGAATACATAACAAAATGTGAAACATCAGAAAACCCACAAATTGTGAAACATAAGAATATACATAACAAAATTTGAAACATCAGAAAACCCACAAATTGTGAAACATAAGAATATACATAACAAAATGTGAAACATCAGAAAACCTACAAATTGTGAAACATAAGAATATACATAACAAAATGTGAAACATCAGAAAACCTACAAATTGTGAAACATAAGAATATACACAACAAATTGTGAAAAATCAGAAAACCCACAAAATGTGAAACATAAGAATACATAACAAAACGTGAAACATCAGAAAACCTACAAATTGTGAAACAACAGATGAATGTCTGACCTATATTACAAGCTTAATTGTCGGGTTAAAGCAGAATTCCCAGATTTATCAGATTAGACCTAAAAAATACACCATTGAATATTCAATCAGTGATAGAAATTTAATTTTACTACAGTTTCATAATGATCTGCATTCCTTATCTTTATGATAAATATATTTCATGAGTTTAAGGCCAAATTAAAAAAATCTTCCCTGCCTCCCTACCCCACTTATAGCTTATACATGTACCGATATATATCCTAAATTATCATGTCTACCTTAAGTCCATGTTATAGACATATTTGGTTGTAATGCACTGCTAAGCCAAAAAGTTTGGCAGAACTATCTTTGGTTGAGCTCCATTAAGAGTCGAGAACATTTCACGACATAGCCTATGATAATACAACTTGAACTGATAGAACCTTGGGAGGATTTAGTAAATAAACACTACATGCATTTATCATAGTTTTTGGTTAAATATTTTAAATGTCATTGTTCTATTTTTGCCAGATGGTCAACTCCAGTTACATGGACATGTGCTTCTGATGTTTTTTCTGATTAGTCTTTCATGACTGCCGTCTCCAATGCCATCTAAAAGTACATTTTTAATCTACTTGAGAATGATAGATCTAGCTACTCCTTGTTTTATAACTGTTGATTTCAAGATGAACATGCACTGAAATTTATATTTCACCTGGATTGATCTCATTTTTAATCATAGCAGACTACATTTCATATTCCTGCAGGCTTTTCAGATTAATGGATCATTCTTTAATGTCGATTCACAAAGCTTTAATATTCATCAAGAAAACTTTAATGATACCATAGTTATGTAGACACAAACAATAAAATATCATTAAAACTTGTAGATAATAAGTGCCATTGTAGTTCTTCTTCCTTCTCTTAAAGGTCAAGAAATAAACTGTATACTGTGCTTATAAACCTAGCAATTGGTATTTAGGTCAGTAGGCCATAAGTAATTGAATTGATACAGTTCTAAACCAAGATCTTTGAAACCCTACAAAATGAGGTGCACCTCATATTATAGAGGTCATTAACATTTATTTTTTGCCTCAAAGAAGCCAGACTTTTATCATTTGAGATGACAAAGTTTAAAATAACTACTGATTATAATTATCTGAATTCTTTTATTTTAACAGGGTTCCTATGGAATTGTCAAATTAGCATACAACGAAAAAGATGATGTTCATTATGTAAGTAGTAGATATAGAAAAATTTAAAAGTGGTATATGCTTATTATTTTATAAAAGATTTGATTTCTCATGAAAATCAGAATTTGTCTGAATTTTTAACCGGATTTTTGTGACAAAAATGTCGGTTATTGATTTGGGGATGTACGCAAGCGGGCGGGCGGCCGGTCGGGCGGGCGGCAATCAAAAGTTGTCCGTGCATTAACTCATGAACCGTTCAGCCAAAGCTTATAAAATTTTAATATGTTGTTACTGACAACTAAATGAAGGTCAAGTTCAATAATGGCGATTTTGACTTTTACCGTTCAGGAGTTATGGTTCTTGAAAGATTGAAAAATAGTGTTTCCAGTCGTGTCCGTGCATTTTCTCATGAACCATTCAACCAAAGCTTTTGAAATTTTTATATGTTGTTACTGATGACAAAATAGAGGTCAAGTTCAATAATGACGATTTTGACTTTTACTGTTCAGGCGTTATGATTCTTGAAAGATTGTAAAATGGCGTTTCCATTCACGTTGTTGCATTCACTCATGAACCATCAATCTAAGCTTTTCAAATTTTAATATGTTGATACTGATGACAAAATGGAGGTCAAATTTGATATTGACGATTTTCACTTTCACCATTCATCAGTAATGGTTCTTGTGATATTGCCAGGACACAAATAAATATTAATAAATCCGGTTTGCTGTCGTTGTGACAGCCTCTTGTTTCAATAATCATAGAGGACTTTTAGTGATTTAACTGTATAATATGTATATGAAATATAATGAAATATGTTTCAACATTTCACTGTCCTTCAGAGTTTAAATGATGTGGATGTAAGCATTTGTATTAAAAGTTCTCTTTAAATTCTTTTTATGAAATATATCATAAATCTTTATAGTAGTTTTGAAATTTAGTGTCGATAATATACATAAAAGGATTTATAGCTCCTGAACCTCAGATGGCAAACCACTTTTGATATCATCTAGGTTATGTTAAAAGGAATAATATTACATTTTTCAGACCATGTTGGTTTTCAATAAAAATTACCTTGCATACAGATCGTTGACTCAGGTTGTAGATGCTGCAATGTTATATACCACATAAAAATTATCAGTGTCATATTCTTATCTTAATTGCATATTTAATGTTTGATATAAACTATGGTATTGTAAATTGTGAAGTGTAATGTAGCCCATTAAATTAATGGTGTTTTGTCTGGAGCCTTGGCCTAAATACAAATAAAATAGGTCTTTTCTTTTTGTTAAGTGTTTTTCATCAATCTGTCTGTGCAACTACAACATTATAAGCAGCATTTTTGCACCTAAACTCAAACTCTGTCATTTTTTTACCATAAGGAGTCCTTAATTAATTTCTAGGTCAAAATCACAACGAACTTAGGAGTTTAAATTTTGAATGCAATTTAGATATCCTGTCTCCTTCAAAATCACCATCAGGCCTCAACAAGGTTCAGTAGGTCAAAACTTTGGAAATTACTGCATATTGGCACTAGAGAATTCCTGGCTTCTATATTAAATTCATCACACATCAAACTAACTTTTAATCTTGAAAAGATCTTTAAAATTGTTTAATTTAATCCTTTTTCTATTTGAATGTCAGAAAGGTCAAAATTCAAGGTCTCAATGTGACCAATGGTAGAAGATACACTAGACAAGTCATATAACAGATTTGTATCTTATTCTCAGACAATGTGGAAAATATTATTAAATTTCAAGGTCAAAGGTCAAGGTTACAAGATAACATCAACTTAAAAATATGAGTAAATACTTCACATTTGGATACACATGATACAGGCATGGAAAATATTATTAAATTTCAATGTCAAGGTTTCAGGATATCATACCCAAGCATTTAAATATGAGAAAATACTTTGCATTTGGATATAGGCATTCATATGATAAGGGAATCATAAACTTGTTTGTACTGTTTTGTAAATTTAAGACACAAACATCCTTAAGATTACTTTTCAATGCTTTTGCACTAAAAGTATAACTGTTAATTACCTTCATGAATACCTGGTAATGTATGGCAATAGCGGAACCAAACTGTTAAATTAATTTTCACTGAAGTCTAAGTGTTTATCAGATGTAACTCAGTTTAAAACCACACTCACTCACTGCAAAGCCATGAGACTAGAAATGTCATTTGCCATACATGTATGGAACCTATTTTGATTGCAATAACAAACTTTTGATATTTCTATTTTCTATTTTGTAATAAAAACTTTAACAGCTTTTCACCTATTTTTCTGTTGTTTTTTTTTTCATTTTTTGCAGTTCTCTCATTTTTGCAAATATCAGTTCAATGTTAAAAATTTAGCACTTGAATTCTTTTGATACATGAGTAACAGAATCACCAGGTATCATATTATCTTTTTATTTTATAGAATTATTGACTTGGAAATCTTCATGCAAAATTCATTCATTTTCTTTCTTTTTATTAATTCTGTTTAAACATTAAAGATCTAATATGGTTTTAGCACTGCACTAAAAATGAACAAACAAATGTAGCTTTTACCCACTCAACCTATATACCGAGATATAAACATAATATACTCTGTTGTCTTCGGAACTAAGGCCCACGTTTCTTATTGATTTTGAGAATATTTTCTAATATTTATCTGGTTTTAATTCAGTCTTTTGTGCAAATGGATTATTGTTTGAGTATATATGTTTCTTTGTAACTAATTTTTGTATCAAATATTGGACTGGTTTGACCTTAAAAGGTTTTTAAAGTGTCAAGTATGAATTCTTTATATTGGTGTAAAACATAATTTGTTTTAAATTGATAATTTTTCTGCAAAATTCACTCACATACCCTCACCATATATTTTAGCCAGAACCAAGTCAAGTTATTTGTACCATGGCTAGTTCAAATTTGTTTGTCCAATAGTTTTTGTAGAACCTGTTATCGTTTATATAGATCATTAGAAAAGTACCTATCAACTAAACACACTCCTGGAAACAATGCATATTACTTGGAACAATTGGATTATTTGACCCTGGATTCATGTCATCATCTTTTGACTACAGTCTTTAAACTAGGTTATTTGAAATTGTATATCAGTAAATGTCAATATCAATGCTAAATGTTAGTGGTATACATGACCTTTATATAAAAAACAAATTCATATTAAGTTTAAATTTCTTTAGAAATTCTAATGACTGAAGTTTATAGAAGGGCTATGTGAATAAGGCCAACTTAATTGATGTTGATAGTATTTAACAATAGTCAAAACGACCATCATGAACTCACAATTTGATTGGTAAAGAAATAATACCAACAATGATCTCAGTATTCCATGTTTGAACATCATAACTTTAAGAGATTTGAAATAGACAAACTTTCAAAATGCTGAAAATGTAACGGTGTAGCCAAAAAATCTGTAGTACTTAAATTTCAAGTACAAACCAAATGCTGTAAAATACAGGTACCTAAATATTACAATAATTTTAAAGTAACAAAATAGTACTGAATATTAAAAGTAGATTTCCAGTACTACACATTTTTGGTACAGAAATAGTACCTATGCAAAAGTAGCTGTGTAAGAGGATGATCGGTTATTTATTTTTGTAAACTTAGAGGACAGATTATCTATTATCTGCACTATTGAAGAAAGATTTTTCATTTTCATTAAAGCAAGGGACTGATTATTCATTTTCTCAACTATATTTATAATATTCGAAAACATAACGTGACGGTACCCAAATTGCAGGTATTTTGACAGTTTTTTCACCTACGTTTTTTTATGATCAAGAAAAAAATGTCCATACTGTGTTTATTTTGTAGCCCTATCCTTCTTAATTGTATAGGTACACCAATTTAATTTTGAATCCATATTGAGTCATAAAAAAATAGGTTTGAATCAACCTCCAAACTATCCATGATTCTGTAATGAGGAGTACCCAAATTGCATCCATGCTTAAATTCATATCGTCAAAAGTCTAATAACCGAGCTTTTGTTTAATTTCTTCAAATAGTTTGAACAATTGGATATTAGTCCATGCTTATTCTTCATATTTTACGAAATGGATACTTATAATATATTGTATTTGCTAATTTTGAAAAGATGACGTTTTGATGACGTCGCATGGTGACGTTTTCGTACATTTTGTTTTTTCAGTAAACAGTCCATCTGTTGATAAATACTGTGAACGTTTTGTGTATATCTATATATGTTTACCTATGTTGAAAGACGGGCATAGTATAAAATCATAAAAATACAAATTGTTTAGTCTCTAGGAAATATTGTAAGATTTATGTTGCTATTTTTTCTAAATAGGTGCAATTTGGGTACTCGGTGCAATTTGGGTACCCTTATGTTACATATGTAAAATTTTTAAATTATTTGTTTATTATAAATAATACATGTATATAGTCAAGTTATGTATCATTTTATCAGAATCAATCATCATCTTCTTCAGAAATGAATCTTTTATATTCCAAACTACATATACATGTATTGCATGCATACATAGTATTAAAGTTTAGTAGTAACTAGGCTCTTTTAAAAGTGTTGGTAAACATGTTTCGCCGAGCGGAGGGAGGCAATATTTTTTTTGAAGGGTTTTGAAAGCACTGAAGGCCCAAGAAGCTTAGAGCTATAGAATAAATGATGCAAAATCATCCTTTCTGGGTGTTACCCAGACCAATTCTTATATCCTTTATAGTCAATATTGAACAACTTTTCGTCATTTTTGTAACTTGTACAAAAATCTTCTTTTCTAAAACTATGGGCCAATTTAACCAAACTTGGCCACAATCATTACTAGGGTATCTATTTTTAAAAAGTGTCTAATTAAAAAGTGTCTAATGACCCCGCCTACCAACCAAGATGGCCAACATCAGTAAATACAGTAACAGGTGAGTGACACAGGCTCTTGAGAGCCTCTAGTTGTGATTATCAAGACTGAGTTATTTATTTCCAAAATCCTTCTTGTCTATTGATTCTATTGCATGAAACAGCAATGATTAACACATTAAGTAATCCTATATTTCTTGTTTAACCTGACTGATAATAAATACAGTATCATCAACATTACATTCAGGTAGATAAAAGACAGATTTCAGTTTAAAAAAAAGAGAAAGATTTCAACAGAACATTAAGGTGGATAAAAGAGAAATTTTAGTACAACAAACATGGCCATTAAACAGATTTCAACAAAGCATTAATTTTTATGTCTTTTACATCATAATGTTGAGTTATTGATTAAAATAATGGTAATGCTTATTTGTATTAGACCTGTGTATTAATGTACTCCATAACATTGGGATATAATAAAATCTCTTTTGAAAATTATGAAAATGTTTGTCTATCATAAATCTTTTAATGTTTGGCAAACAATCAGAGAGCTTTGATTAATTAGAATCAACATCATAGTAGGTACATTCAAAAGTTTCATGTACCAATACATCCTAGAAATTGAAATCACTGGTATTTTAACTATAAATTGACATCATGTATATTTCTTGTAATGTCAGTTTTTGAACGAAAATACGTTTACCACTTTTCTCACAACCCAGGGTTCTTCAACATGAATATTTATTTTTTAATTGGTTGTATCCTGCAGAAGCCTTCCGACTGGATTTTTAATTGGTTTTATCCAGATGCCTTCCGACTGGATTTTTAATTGGTTTTATCCAGATGCCTTCCGACTGGATTTTTGTCGAGCCTGCAACTTTTGTTGCAGAAAGCTCGACATAGGGATAGTGATCCGGCGGCGGCGGCGGCTACGGCGGCGGCGTTAGCTCACTTCTTAAAAGCTTTATATTTTAGAAGGTGGAAGACCTGGATGCTTCATACTTTGTATATAGTTGCTTCATGTTACGAAGTTTCCGTCAGTCACATGTCCAATGTCCTTGACCTCATTTTCATGGTTCAGTGACCACTTGAAAAAAAAGTTCAAATTTTTTGTAATGTTGAATTCTCTCTTATTATAAGTAATAGGATAACTATATTTGATATGTGCGTACCTTGCAAGGTCCTCGTGTCTGTCAGACAGTTTTCACTTGACCTCGACCTCATTTCATGGATCAGTGAACAAGGTTAAGTTTTGGTGGTCAAGTCCATATCTCAGATACTATAAGCAATAGGGCTAGTATATTCGGTGTATGGAAGGACTGTAAGGTGTACATGTCCAACTGGCAGGTGTCATCTGACCTTGACCTCATTTTCATGGTTCAGTGGTTATAGTTAAATTTTTGTGTTTTGGTCTGTTTTTCTCATACCATATGCAATAGGTCTACTATATTTGTTGTATGGAATGATTGTTAAGTGTACATGTCTAGCGGGCAGATGTCATGTGACCTTGACCTCATTTTCATGGTTCAGTGGTCAAAGTTCAGTTTTTGAGTTTTGGTCTTTTTATCTAATTCTATATGCCATAGGTCAACTATATTTGGTGTATGGAAATATTTTATGATCTTTATGTCAGTCGAGCAGGTTTTATTTAACCGTGACCACATTTTCACGGTTCATTGCACAGTGTTAAGTTTTTGTGTTTTGGTCTATTTTTCTTAAACTATAAGTAATGTGTCAACTATATATGTTGTATAGAAGCATTGTTAGCTGTACCTGTCTGCCTGACATGGTTCATCTGACCTGGACCTGTTTTTCAAGGTTCATTGGTCTTTGTTTAGTTATCTTGGTTAATGTTAAGTTTATGTGACAGTTGTAATAAAGCTAAGCTTTATACTTAGGACTATCAACATAATATCAATGATTAGTATAGAAGGCGAGACATTTCAGCGTGTGCACTCTTGTTAATTGGTGTTATCCAGATGCCTTCCGACTGGATTTTTAATTGGTTTTATCCAGATGCCTTCCGACTGGATTGATCTGTAATCAAGATGACTCAAATTTTATTGTTTCAATGCCTCATATTTGAAAAATGATTTCAACTACTAAATTGGGGTACTATTCATACATTGGCCCCTAAAGTGGGCAGACACACAAACTAACAGAAAAAAATGAAAGGAATTTCCCATATTCATTTTGCTGGGAGGAAAAGTGATTAGCAGTTCTATAAAGTGTAACTGAAATAATTGAATTATTTTTTTTTATCTATTTACAGGCAATGAAAATACTTTCCAAAAAACGATTGATAAAGAAAGCTGGATTCTACCGTAAGTTTACATTGAAGGGGTATAAATTTCACAATTAGTTGTTTCATGGCAATAATGACCTCATTTGGTCAGTTTCAAGGCACAAATATGAACAAAGGAACTCTCACATGGAACTCTCACATCATTATATGAAATCTGATGAAGTTATATCTAAGGGCAAAACAACTTTGGGTCATTGACCTCCTATTTTCTTTTTGTTTTGTTTAAAAAAAATTGGATAAGAGCAAGAACACATGAAAAAAATCAGGAATAAAAGAATATTTTTTAAAATTATTTGAAAAGAAATGGTTGTTAGGTCTATGCCCTAAGCACCTATTAGACTGGTTTCACATTGATTTTGTGAAACCAATGATTATTAGGTCAGAGACCACAATTGTCGTCCCTTGATTTTCGTTGTTCACAAATATAGTCCCTAGTGTTGACAGTGGGTTACTTGCCATTAATTTTTATACCCCTTCCAAATTTATTTCTCCACGTTTAATGCCTCAAATTGCAAGTAGGGGGGGGGGGGGGGGGGGGGGGGGGTGGGTGAAATTACACTGTAAATTTTTTTTAAAGGAAAGTATATATGATTTGGTCCAGCTGAAAAGGTTTAAAATTAGCACTTCGGAAGCTGTCAAAAGATTTCAAGACGCCCTAAACATAAAATTGTCCATATTTTGAGTTAGAGCCGATGAAGTTTTCTATAATTTTTATATAATTTGTCCCAAAAGTAGTACAACACACTGTAAAAGTTTCTTTGAGATAATTTCATATTCTTTAAAGGACTTATCATGTCGTTTCAATATCAGATGAAATGAAAAAACATAAAGACATAAGTTTTTAATGTTTAAGAATTCTATTTGAATGCATTCTTTGTACATTTTAGGACGCCCCCCTCCATCACGTGATGGGAAACCTGTAAATAAACCAGTGACACCTCTAGAGAAAGTGTATCGTGAGATCGCTATTCTGAAGAAGTTGGATCACCCTAATGTTGTCAGATTGGTGGAAGTTTTAGATGATCCAGATAAAGATAATTTATATATGGGTAAGTTTAATTGTGTTCTGTGACAACATAGATGTAGCTAATGCTAAAATATTTTATCGCTATTTTACAAAGTTTTCCTCTGATCATACTGACTGATAAATTCCTTTTTCAGTACAATAGAGTGATATAAAAATATATCACTAGAAACTAAGGGCACACGAGTTGTTAATAAAATTTACAACATCATCATCAGGTAAACTAGTAATGTACAGATTATTATGGTAAATACTCACTTTTGCCATATGGGCTCAAGTGAGATGATCAATGATAATCTAATCTATAATTATTTAGTTTTCTGTCAGCATTGATGTAGATTGTTGTCTCGTATTGTGGTCCATGTGACACTTTGATATAATTTCGCAACTCATTAAATACTGCCAGATAGAATTCGAACAAAGTTGCCCTGTTACAATCAGTTAATACGGGACATGAAAATTGACATATCACATGCTATTCACAGGGATTAAGTGATTTGGGGGGTTTAGATACATAAACATGGACATACAATATTTAATTTCAATTTCAATTCAACTTTATTTCTGTTGATCAAGGGTAAATATTGCATTTTTTTTGCAAATGTAAACAAAAAATGAAACTTTCATATTTAGCCTAATTATAATGTTAAAGACATGAGTTATCTTCCTTTGTCCATGATTGTATATTTGTAGTTGAACCTGTTTTCTATAACAATGTAATTTTTAATGAAACACTATTCTTGTCCAGTATGGTTTAATATTGAAATGCACTATAAATTTCAATATCTGGGTATAACATATTGTTTATACATTACATGAATTGCTGCATAGGATCTAAAGAATAGAAATTCATGCTACAATATGTTGTTGGGGCTAATCCCTTGAAGATATTTTGCTATCAAGCCAGCCACATCAGGGTTTTAATTTCATGAATGTGATCTTTTATACCCTAGAAATGTACAATATTCCTTATATTATATTTATATTAAACAGCAGTTGTTTTCTTTTTCAGCCTTTGAACTGGTAGAAAAGGGGTAAGTTGTATTAAAACTGGCAAGAAAAATTCCAGAAGTTATTAAATTTAATAAAACTGACTTGAAACTCAGACATATAGCGAATAAGAAAAGAAAAAGCAAGTTGTAATATAAAAAGAAGATGTGGTATAATTGCCAATGAGACAACTCTTCACAATGATGCATAATTTAACAACTTCAAGGTCAGCTTGCGGCCTTCAACAATGAGCAAAGCCCATATTTTACACTGTTACATAGAGAGATGACAGCCAGATGAGATTGAATTTGAAATTGAAAAGAAAAGACACTTTTCCTTAGAATCATCAAATTTATATTTACAATTAAACTGCAAACCATTGTGTGGAATAAGTTTTATTTCTTTTGCAATAATGGCAGATGTTGAAAAAAATTGTGAAAAATGGCAATTCCAAGCTACATATATTGCAATCTGAAAATATGGCTCAGTCATCTAAATCTCTAAAGAGTTGTATTTCATGATAAACTCTCGTTAGACATAAAACAGTACTGTACCATTGATATTTGTAAAGTCATTAATATTCCTCTGTTTTAATATCAATTGTAAAACATTTATGATGTTTTGCAAAACAGTGTTTTATACTTGCATTGTTATTACACTGTTTTTATGGGAAAAGTTACATCATCATAAATCTTGATGACATAACCAAACAACTGCACAGTGACATTTTTATTAAGATTATGATTTTATAGTTTTATCCATGAATCAATTCAGTTTCTGCAGTAACTATAGTGTAGTTAGAATCTCTATAAAATTGAGGAGATGTGGTTGAAATGCTAATTAGACAACTATCCACCAAACTTCAAATCAAGTGGGTGTAAGCAACTGGTCCAAGGACACAGTTATGGTCCTCTGGTTTTCGTTGTCTATGAATATAGTCCCTAGTGTAAACAGTGTATAACTTGCATGTTTTATTTGATACACTTTCCCAATTTATTTCTTGATATCAAATGCATGAAATATTAAGTAGGGGGATGTAATTACATGTTAAAAAAATTTGGGTGCTGAATCTTTATGTTAAGTAGTGATTTGGTCCAGTTCAAAAAGGTCAAATTTTATCACATTTGAAGCTGTCAAACTGAATTTTACACCCTCTTAACACAGAATTGTCAATATTTTGAGTTAGAGCTGGTAGAAGTTTCTATAATTTTGATATTATTTGTCTCACTGGTAGTACACTACACTGTAAAAATCTTTTTGAGAAAGAGCAGGTGCGATTTTTTTAATTTGAATTTATTGTCTTAAAGAAATGCACTACAAAATAACTGTGTTCTTCGGGCCAACTGTATGGCCTTTAACAATGCGAAAACCCCATATTCTATACTCACTATAAGAGGCCATGACATGAAAAAAATTAAAGGATGAAAATACTAACTGCCTGATTTATGACAAAATAATTCACCATAAAACAAAACACTATCTTTTATTGTAGCATCTTTAACAGAGTTGTCAACACAGATTTGTTCTGATGAAAAATAGGTTTCACATTATAAAAATTTAAGAGAAGTAGTATGATTGCCAGATGAGAAAACTATCCACCTGAGTTTAGATAAAGTGGAAATAAGCAACTCAATCTATATGCATATTTTTATAGAACTTGTATATCATCGCTGGGCTTCTAAAATGTTGTAAATTACAAATTTTTCAATAATAAAATATCTCACAAACAGGCTTTGAAAATTTTGGCAAAATGCATGTTTCCAAAATGTCGTATGTGAACTTGAACATTTTTGTAAATAGCAGTGAAATAAAATCTTTGACATTTCTGGATTATCCAAGAACTTAAACTATTTTCACAGAAATAAAGAAATGTACAATTATTTTTTTCCCAAAGACATTCTACAACGATTTTCAAGTTTTCATACAACATTTTGGAAGCAAACGTTACAAACAACTGACATTGGCAATTTTATAATATGTCTTATTTCACACATTTTGATTGGTCTAACTGTATGCTATTTTGTTATCCCAAAGATTTCCTCCCACCATACCATTGGTGTCAAAAAGTATTTTTAGCCAAAAAAGTCATATACGACACTTCAGAAGCCCAG
Organism: Mytilus edulis; assembly: GCF_963676685.1. Taxonomy (NCBI): domain Eukaryota; kingdom Metazoa; phylum Mollusca; class Bivalvia; order Mytilida; family Mytilidae; genus Mytilus; species Mytilus edulis. Next base: position 56,533,738 of record NC_092349.1, on the reverse strand, counting down.
CGACAATATGTGATAAAATGAACATATCTTTATGTATTATGAGTAATATAATTTGTTATGCATTTATAGAGAGGTTATGGAGGTGCCTACAGAGAAGCCTTTATCAGAAGACCAAGCTTGGTCGTACTTCAGGGATGTCATTTTAGGAATAGAATATTGTAAGTTAGACTGCCTTATATAGATAAAATTGTAGTAAAAAAGAACAATAAAGATGAATAAATTAATAGGAAAGTATTATAAAATCTGTTCTGGATGTGTTTTACACTCAATCTTAGATTGAATGCCAACAATTCTGAGAAAAAAAAGAAAAAAGAAATGAAATTACTCTTGATTAATAATCTTTATTTGATTCTTTAAAATCCAAAAATAAATAATATCTCATTTATGAAGAATTGTTTATTTTTTGTTTGTTATATTAGACATTTATGTTGAACTATCCTTATATTTGTTATCATTTAACTTACATGTATTTATACCGGTAAATTATATATATATATATATTTAATGAATATTACGAACAACTTCTAACTCTTGTATATATAAATATCATTACTAATGTTAACGAGGCCAGGATAAGGTACTGGTAATCGATGTTTTAAACTAACAAATGTAAAGATTTCAATAAATACATGTATATAAAACTTAAAAAAAAAAAAAAAAACAATTCTTAATTGCACCTGTTTGTGCTAACTGTTAACCAACTTTTTTTCACAGATACTTTATTTCTCTTCTACGTCATAGCAATTTATTTTCATAATTTTCAAATTTTCTTTAATGAAGGAATAATCTGATTTATATTCATTAACAGCGATTAATATTTGCATCATTTTCCTACCAGTGAAAGTCGCAAAAATAAATTGCTCATGAAATATTAGTTGTTTCACAGTATTTGGAAGAGTTCCAAATAAGGGCTTCTGGCCATAGGAAGGAGATGTAACATAGAGTTAAATTATGTTGTAGAATGACTTTCTTAAGTTTCAAAATTAACCATGAACAGGTGGATGGGTTTGGTATATTGAAATATTGAATATAAACAAAGTCATGTAGTTTATTGAATACAGTACACACAGAGAGGATGTAATATCATACTCCCAACACCGATTCTAGTGTAACACAGTGTCACACTGTGAAACACAGATTTCTCTCCCAAAAAACACCAAGTAATTACTCCCATCTGGGAGGGTTTTATGACCTGTTGATTGCAGGTAAAAGTAATAAAACTCAACAAATCATGACTGCATGGTCTGACAGTGACATATAATTACAGATCAACTATTATCTCACTTCTTCCTATTTCAATGATTTCCTATTTAGTTTTATTTCTGAAAGCTATAATAAAAAATTCGTAAGGGTTCCACGGAACCCAGTGTCTCGCCTACTTTTGCTGTTAATCGCAGACTCAACAAAAATGAGGAAAAACATCAATAAAAATTTCCCTCTTGATACTGTCTTTTGATTGAAAGAAGCTTCCAAGTTTGGTAAAAAATCCAGGATAGTTTATGAATCTAATAAATGTTTTATAAACTTTAACTGCAGACTGTATGTGATGTTAACTGGAAGAAAAACTAAGTCCATTTATAAGTAAAATACGGAAAATGTAAATTTTTTTTTACAAAATTTACTTCTGAATAATATCTTATGATCAGAAACAAGCTTTTGTCTAAGTTTGGTAGAAATCCAGGATAGTTTAAGAACATTATAAAAATTTTAAAAACTTTAACCACAGAGTGAATGTTTTGTGTCTGGCAAAAAAACTAAGTCCATTTATAAGTAAAATACGGAAAAGTGGAAATTTATTTTTAAAAAATTTTCTTCTTCATACTATCTTATGATCATAAACAAGCTTCTGTCCAAGTTTGGTACAAATCAAGGATAGTTTATGAAAGTTATTAAAATTTTAAAAACTTTAACCACAGAGTGAATGTAATGTTTCCTTGCAGAAAGACTAAGTCCATTTATAAGTAAAATACGGAAAAAATGGAATTTTATTTTTACAAAATTTACTTCTGGATACTTTCTTATGATCATAAACAAGCTTCTGTCCAAGTTTGGTAGAAATTCAGTATAGTTTAAGAAAGTTATTAAAATTTCAACAACTTTAACCACAGAGTGAATATTTATGGACGCCACCGACGACGAGGGAATGTAGGATCGCTTAGTCTCGCTTTTTCGACTAAAGTCGAAGGCTCGACAAAAAGGTTAATGAAATGATTTTTAAAATTTGTATACAAATATGTATTTTTAGATTGGAAAATTATTTACATTCTTTCATAATCTCATATTGACCAAGAATGTCAACTTGATATTTACAATAAGTTGTACTTATAGTCAGTTTAAACACATAGATATTAATATATACATGGTTTAAAAAAAAATAAAAGTAATGATACCAAAAAAATAATGAATAAAAGAAAATAATGTAGATAAATTAAGTATATATTATATTTATATAATCTTCCTTTATTTCTTATTATTTAAATTTAGAAAAAAAGATTGAATAAATTCAATTAAAATATATGTCTTTATTTTTTATTAATTATACTCCACTTACAGGTGATGTTTTGTTTGTTTTAATTATGTTTCTTAGGTATAAAAAACCAACACTGTCAAAACAAATGCTGAATACAATTTTAATAAATAAAGTTGTGTGCAGGATTCTTTAATAAAATCAGATTATAATATGTTTTTGATTAAATTTAACAAATCTTACACTTTTTGTGACTGTCATTTAATGACAGGAAACACAAGAAATGTTTATTGTAGTCATCAACTACTGGCACACTTCAAAGGTAAACATAGCAATAAAAATCATGGTGTTGGGAGGAAATACACCAAGGTAATATACAATTTAGGAGTTTTAGGGAGGAATTACTAATCCAAGGTTCTCCCAATTTCCTCCCAAGATTTGGAGAGTGTTGCTGGAGTTTCTTGGTGTGACACCAGTTTTTACACAGTGTAGGGAGTATGAGATTACATCCTCTCTGTGTGTACTGTATGTGTAGGTCTGGTAACAGAGGTAGAACGAAACAGCCACAGTTAAGAATGTGAGCTTTTCTATTTGAAAAGTTAAATGAAAAGGCTAATTTTTTTATTTTATATTAATTTATGTTTTATTTCTTTCAGTGCATCATCAAAAAATCATTCATCGAGATATTAAGCCTTCAAATCTGTTGTTAGGAGATGATGGTCATCTTAAGGTATGTATAGTATAAAAAGACAGGTAGAAATTTAAAATTCTTTTGCTAATTCATGATGAAAATTATACTTTAAAGTAGCTTGAATTTGCTATAGTTGTATGCTGTTTCAACAAAGAGAATAAACAAACTGAGATTTGCTCACACTAGTACACTAACACAATGTTATACAAAATTAGCTGTGTTTTAAAAATTCATCTGAAGACGGTGAGAATATGAAACATTAGAAAAAGGCAAAAAATTTATTCGGAACAGTAAAAAAAATTACCTCGAAATTTATGAAACATCATTCCAGAGTGAATTCAACTGTCACTGAACTTTTTTGTTCTGGTATGCGAGTCTGGTACTATACATATATAACCTAGATAGATGAGAGTGGATAGTTTATGCAGTCTATTCAATTGACTTTCCATTCTTTATAATAGATATGTGCATAGATACAAGAAGATGTGGTATGAGTGCAAATGAGACAACTCTCCATCCAAGTAACAATTTGTAAAAGAAAGCCATTATGGGTCGAGGTGCAGCCTTTAAAACAGAGCCTTGGCTCACACCAACTAGCAAGATATAATGGGCCTCAAAAATTATTAGTGTAAAACCTTTCAAACAGGAAAACCAATGGTCTAATCTATATAAAAAAAAACAATGGGAACTAGTACCAATTAATGCATCTGATAAAAAAAAAAAAATATTAAGAAATTTGATGACACCGTCATTCCCATGAGTAAATAAATACTATTAAAGCTCACGTAAAATACATAACTAATTTTTCTCTTCTTTCAGATAGCAGATTTTGGTGTTAGTAATGAGTTCACAGGAACTGATATATCACTCAGTAATACTGCAGGTACCCCAGCCTTTATGGCACCAGAAACTTTAAGAGGTAATATTTTAATCTGCATATTAATTTTTCTAAAATTTTATTGATGTATAAAACGAAATCAGGGTATTATTAAGTGTAAAAGAAGACAAGTAAACTTCAAATGTACATCAACCCAACAACACAAAAAAAACGGACAAGAAAAAGAGGTCACAGACAAACTCATCATAGATACCAAGCCTAAAATTGTGTAAGCCAGATGGGTGTCACATATACAAAAGACCAACCAAAAACACCTGAACCAAAATGTGATATTCTTACTTTAAAAACTATGAAACAATGAAAATTGACTTGTTTTGATTATTTATTCACTCTTCTTTTTTGAGGTGGAAAGGGTGGGGGGATAAAAAGGGATATAGATAAACAGTTACTTCTTTAAATAAAGACAATTTAAAAAAAAAAAAATAAAAAAAACTATTGAATTGTAAAGTTTTAATAGAATAAAAGGAAGTCTGGTAAGAAGCTGAAATTATAATAAAGTTATACAATGAGAAAATTGTGTGCACTCTAGAAAAATTGTGTAAAGCCAAAATGACTTGTATCAAAAATATTATATCTTATTGAACATATCAAAAGAAGAAAATATGAATAGTTATGATTTTTTTTAAACTTAGTACAGGGCAGCTAGGTTTAACTTAAAGTAACAAGAACTACTGTTTCCTTTATTTAAAGAAAGATACTCTTTTTTTATTTTCAGAAGAGAAAGAAAATTTTAGTGGAAAGGTATGTGATTTATTTTATACCGTTCTTACCTTTATTAATGTAATTAGATTGGAGTAATATATCTTTGAATTGATGACTCTTTCCTAACACTTTTAAAGATTTATAAGTCTCTTCCATTAAAAAATATTATGGAATGATTTTACCTTTCCAAGATTTACTGATAAGCTTACACACCATTCTGATTCTGCAGAACTCACAGTTTCTGATAGCTAGTTTGTTGTAAATAACAAAAATTAAAATAATGTTTTAATCCTATATTTCAGGCACTAGACATATGGGCCATGGGTATCACATTGTACTGTTTTGTGTTTGGACAGGTAAGTTTGAATACACACAACATTAACATATTACAATATGTCATGTTTATATGCAGTATAATTTGAATTGAAAAAAAAACATATTTTCTATTTGATTAATCGTCTACAATTACAAATTTCCTTGAAGCAATTTAAAAAAAAAGAGCTCAGACTGAGCACAATATTTATGACTTCATATTTGATCAACAGCATACCTATGAGTCTTTTTTTTTTATCTGCATGACACCTACTTCCTGTTATCACAGGTAAAATATCATGTTGTGATTGGTTTAACTTCATCACGTGGTGACCCCCTATGAGACCATAGGGGGTTCATGACGCGTTAATGGTGACGTCATCTATTAAAGTTGTTGTGTTTCATTGTTTATTTTTCAACATAACGCAGCAGAAAAAGTCCAGCGTGCGATAAATTCGTTATACTGTTAACTACTGACTCCCTGCGGACCATAGAGGGTGAATAAAATCCATAGGGGATTCAGCCTCTGGCCTCACCCCCTATGAATTTTACTAACCCTCTATGGATCCATAGGGGGTCAGTAGCGAACCATATAACTTATATTATCTGCTACTTTGCATTCTGTTTGTTTAAAAATAAAAATGTATTGTTAGTATAAGGGAGATAATTTATGGTATTTTATGAAATAACTATATGAAAATAAAGAGATGTGGTATGATTGCAAATGGGACAACTATCCACCAGAATTCAATTGAAGTGGATGCTAGCAATTATAGACACACATAAAGCCTTCACCAAATGAGACAGTCCCTAACTATATAATTGGCTATGAAAGGCCCCAACTTGAAAAATATAAACTAACAGCTTAATTTATAACAATACAATTTACAAAAAATAGATATGACAGACAAAAACAAACAACAACCACTGAACTAAAGGCTCCTGAAGTTGGATAGGCACATAAAGAATTGAACATATATTTATTAGTACCTGTATATACAACGATACAGTATAAATTATCTGGTATATATTATCTGGTATACACGTAAAGTTTTTCTTTTAATTGGAATTTTTAGATTTTATATTTTGATTTTCAGGTTCCATTTAAAGATGAATTTCCTTTAGCACTACACAACAAAATATTAAAGGACCCAGTTAAGTTCCCTACCAAGTAAGTAAGATAACTTTATTAAGTATATTCTTGAATGATTTCATTATTTACATAAATGTTTTATTTAGGAAAAACGAAATGTGTGTGTTTTTGATCAAAACAAGGTGTTTTTGTTTCAGCAAAATACAATTTTAGTGACTTTTTCTATTTTTTAATGCATTATCAATGATGATAAATCATATATATTTTTCAATTATCTAAATGCGTTCAAAACAACTTTTACCATGCTAAAAATCCATTTACCGTTGTATTAATACTTATGCATGTTATACTAATACAATATATGTACATTTTTGGCAGTATAAAGATAACAGATTCACTAACAGATTTAATACAGAAGATGTTAAACAAAAATCCAGACAACAGAATTACCTTGCCTCAGATAAAGGTTGGTATACAAATATATTTTTATCATAACGACCCTCCATACCCGTGGTATCCACTTCAGGGACTCTATCGTACTACAGATTCACCAGGCGTTGGTTCATTTTCGTTTACAAAACTAAAATACATTTTACCAATTATGCTCCAAGAAGACCCTGTTTACTAGACCCTGTTTACACTAACAAAAAAGAAGGATCTTTACTGAGATCGATTTTTGGTCTAATGTAAACGGGAAAGATTGATCTTCAATCGGACTTAAAAAGTCTACCTCCAGAGGTTGTTTTAAAAAGATTGATCTTATTTGAAGCGATCTTTTTTCAGGTGAATGATATATTTAGATATGAAAACGAATGTGTGCATGCCTGGAGGCAAAAACACACGTGTTTTAAAACAATGGATGGAATAAGGAAAGTAAACATAGATTATGCTGTTTTGGGGATTATCTTCTAAGGCCACGGTTTTTTAATTTGTTGGTTTACGGATTTTCTCCATGAAAAAGTCGGGTCGGTCGGTGGGGAAAAAAATAAAAAAAATATCTTTCAAGACAGAAAACTGATATGCAAAATAAATATATATTTCACCTTTCTAATAATATGTTTGTTATGCTATTTTGTCATCATTTCTTAAATTTTAGTTTAATGAAATATTATTGCTCAGTTGTAATAAAAATTGCATGACATTGCCTAATAATTTCCCGTAAAAAAGGGGGTGCACGAACAAAGACGTAATTAAATTTCATAAAGGAAGACAAATTCACATAGCTCTTAATCAATTCCAGAAAACTTGGTGAATAATGATCTTCAAGAACGAAAACTGATAAAGAAATAAATGTAAAAGCGTGGTAAGAAAATAATTTTCAACACACGCGTCAAAAACGTAATAGACTCGTCCACTGGAAAAAACGAGAATATCGGGTTAATCTGTTGTCACGCATTTCCGTTTTTATCCAAATGGACGAAATTTTTTTATTATCTATGAAACAAGAAAATTTTAAATGATCTGTTAATATTCAGTACTTTAACTTGATGTCCTGAACTTCCACCTGTCCACATTTGGACAAGTCTATGTCTATGAGAAGATGCATCTTACGGACTGTTGACAAATAAGAGAAACGAACTTATTGTGTAATTGGTTTTAAACACGGGTTTCGTTACACAAAATTATTTGTCCAAACGACATGTCAAGGTCATTAATAATTGATTTATCTATTTTTAGAAACGTAAACTGGAAGTTTCATTTTTTCACAACAGAAAGTGTTATCAATTCTGTTAGTGATTAATGCATTTCATTTTATAAAAAAAGGATAATTTATTTATTTTTCAGGGATAATGCATTTGTTAGGGTCGGCGGGAATGAAAAAGCATGAAAAGTCAATTTTATTTTTATTCTGGAAATCGGCAAAATCAGGTCGGCGGATCCGTAAACCAACAAATTAAAAAATCCTGGCCTAAATTGATAAGTTTTATTTCTTTGCTGCAAATCCTCATCTTCAAATGCATTGACCGTTCATATTTAGTGAGAGTTTACAAACATATCTTTCTTTAATGACTTGTGATGTATGAAACAAAATAATAATTATATAAATCCTACTAGACAACTATGGTTTTCAATGTTTTTGACTCACAAATCTATTTACAGAGAATGTTATCTATGAGAAATATTTTTCTCATTATAAATTACACATCTTAACATTTTAACATATTGTATTCTTTTAATAACAAGAATATTGTATTCTACCAAATATTCTTCTAATAGTCATTTACAGGTCATTCCATTCAAATTAATAACAATATTATATTAGTAAACATAAAGTAATGTGTACAGTAACAAAATGATTTACTTGACTGTGTCAATTTTGTTAAACTGATTTAAACAATATTTGATATACTTTTATATGTTTTAATCTATTTTATACATGTTATACACCTTTTACTCTGAAATCATTCATTCTGACCATTTTCACAAAATCATCTATACAATCCATTAATATCAGTATTTTAGTATAAATGTGAAATATTATAGTGTTATTGATTAGCTGTTTCTGTATTGGCACTGGTATAGATTCAAGGTTTGCTGTATTAGCCTTGAGACCCGTATTAAATGATTATAAGAAAATTAAAAACCGTTATCAATACAGGGCCAATATGGCTTTTTTCCTGCTTTTTTTCTGTATTGGCCCTGATTTTCTTTAAAAAAACGTGATCAATACAGGGCCAATACGGCTTTTTTCCCGCCTTTTTCTGTATTGGTCCTGTTTTTTCTAGTATAGGCCCTGTTCGAAGAGCAATATTAAATCTTGATTTATATTGACAGTGAAACGTTTTCAGTATTGCACATGCTGATTTATCCATATTAGGGCTTATTTGCTCATATCATTTAATAATAAATAGAGAAAACTGACCTGATAATAGAATCAAATATGTCCACATATATGAATATATCAAAACAACAGCACACAACTATACAATTCAAAGTATGAGTAAATTCTGACCTAACAATAGAATTTCCCTCCAAAATGACCATATGACTAAATTAGCCAATTATCACAAAGAAGAGAAAGTTTCACAATACAAACTAGTAAAACCTAGAGATAAACAAATAACCAATAAATCCAAACTCACTGATCCATGAAAAGATCATACAATGAACATAATCAGTGGAGCATGACTAGAAACTACTCACTCACTAAGTACTTAAGAATTAAAACTGTTACACTTATCAAACATATAGTATCACAATATCAAAGCATAGTACAAAACTAAAAATATCCAAATTAACACGCTACATTTGTACCACAAAAAAGTAGCTTATTTGCAAGATTATTTGCAAATTTTTTGCAGAAAAAAAATTCTTAGGTGTTTGTTTATTTATTTTAGTTAAATCCATGGGTAACTAAAGGAGGAACTTGTTCCCTGCCAACAGAGGAGGAGAACTGTACACTGGTTACCATTACTGAAGAAGATATAGATAATGTTGTCAAACATGTGCCAAAACTAGATACACTTGTAAGTAAACCAATCATGTGTTCATATAAATTGATTGGCTGGTGTTTCATGTCATTTTGAGCTAACTTTGCTAAGCAGCAAGGTTTTATTGCTGGTTAATAATAAACAAAGCTACCTGTCAGAAAAAAAACACTAATCTTCATCAGGGAAAGTGGCAATCCTATTCAACAAAAGATCAAAGTATAATGTTCATTTGCCAAAAGCATATTAATAGAAAATATTTTAATTGCCAATCTGCTTTAGAATCAAGCAGGAGTGAAGCAATGACAAACAAAAACCTGCTTAAGTTTACATTAATGCATGTATATAATGTATAAGGTTAAAAAATATAACATTTATTTCCTTTTCCTGTACATGTTCTAGCATTTTAAGATACAATTTGGTTAAAATGCACAAGAAATTGCTAATGAAGGGGAGTTTTAAAACTCCGTAAATTTACTATCTTCCATTCTAACCAAAAGTTATCTGAAGATATCTCAAATTGTGTACCAGAAACCAGAAACAACTGACCTTTCATTCCTAATCATGAATTTAAAATAGGATGGTAAGGTCAGCAGGCTTTTTTCAATAATATTTTGAAATTCTTCTAAATTGTGTGAGTCTTACAAAGACAGGCACTTAAAAATTCAATGTTTAATTACAATGTTAATTTCCTGGTTTGATTGTGGTGTTATTTGATTCTGTCTAGTAGAAGTATACTACCATTTTCTTTATTCAATATAGATATTCATCTTGAGATTGTGTATGATTATTACTTTTATGTAACACTTAAAATGTATTCAGAAGAGAAAAAGACACTTTTGTAGAAAATTGTTAAATTAAGGTAAATGGCAAGTAATCTTCAATATATCTGTTAACCTGTAATCTATATGAAAACACTTTTCAATATAAAACCCAGAAAGACATATATATGTAGTATGCAGGTTTAAATTTGTATGTTTAAAATATCATTTTGAAAAGATAGCAAATGTTAATTGTAACTTTTCTGGCTATCATATTGAAAATGTGTTTCCATATGAGGTACATGTAAAATTGAGAATGGAAATTGGGAATGTGCCAAAGAGACAACAACCCGACCATAGAAAAAAACAACAGCAGAAGGTCACCAACAGGTCTTCAATGTAGCGAGAAATTCCCGCACCCGGAGGCGTCCTTCAACTGGCCCCTAAACAAATATATACTAGTTCAGTGATAATGAACGCCATACTAATTTCCAAATTGTACACAAGAAACTAAAATTAAAATAATACAAGACTAACAAAGGCCAGAGGCTTTTGTTTAGTCCTCGAAAGTTTCACTAGACCAGTAGTCAGCACTTTTGCATTGACTTGAAATATTGGTTAAATTTTTGTTGTTGAAAATATTGAATTAAGTTTTAATATAAGTTATTTTTTACTTTACAGATCTTAGTGAAGAGTATTTTGAGACAGAAATCCTTTAAGAATCCATTCCACAAAGACAATGGAGACCATAAGAAGACATCCAGGTCACATTCTGCACCGGATGCATTTGCTCAAGTTGTTAAAAGGTACCAGAGTAATAATGAGTTAAAGGCACAATAAAGTTCAAAATTTGACTGATCTGCTTATTATCATTCATTTGACCAAAAGTCCAAGATTTATTCCAACACTGAAAATGACTCATTGTTTAGTGACATTTCTAAAATAGGTTTTTAACAAAGATTTATTTTCAACACTACAATGTGTTTACTAGTTATATAAATCGCTTTAACTTTAGAAAAAATTTCCCTAAGGAGTTTCTGTTTTGCATATTGCAGAAATAATGATAATTAATAGCAGTTGTGCATTTCTTAATTTCAGTTTCCAGATAACAAATATTCTACTTTAAGGAGGTTTGCTTCTTAGTTTCAAAGTAACAAGTTTTTCATAACACAAGTATATATTGATAGTGGATTAATAAAGGAACCAAAAGAGCCAAAAATAAATATAGGTCAATGTGCTTGTTTTCGAGATAATAGACATTGAAAATTTGGCAGGAAAATGTTCTCTCTTGATTTTTCATAGCTTTATCATTGACAAGTTTAAGTGCTAAAAACCTATTAAAAATAAAGATTTTATAAGACTTTTACAGATGGCTTACATTTATACATTTAAAAGATTTATAAAAAGAAAAACGAGGGTCAACGGGCAATGTTTTTTAAGGCATTCAAATGGATAAAATCATAGGATTCCGAAAATCTGACAAAAATTCCAAAACATGACAAGCAAACATTCTAAATTTAGAAAAACACTAAATTTATACAATTTCTGTCTCTTTTATGGATAAAAGTATTGCAAGTCTTAAATGCAATCTAATTGAGTTGCAGTAATAATGTTATGATTTTATTTGGAACATGTGGTGTCAGAGTATGTCTTTTATAAGGATCAAGCTATTTTATAAATAAATTTCAAAATAAATATATCTTCAAATTTTATAATCATGTTTTTCTTATTTCAGAAAAATGTCAGAATCCCAAATGGAGTCTAGTGTTGAAGAGGTGTCCTGACAGAATTACTTCCCTTTAATCTACTGAATGACTTGTCCTGATTGGATGCCAGGTTAATGGTTGTGATATTTGTCTTACAAACAACTATTGTTTTATATTTAAAACTTTGACTTTTATCTAGATTTTATATATCTACCAATATTTTAATGTTGAACAGTTATAGCTTTATTGTATTCACTACCTTTGAGGGTGTGTTATATTTTATATGATAATGTGGGGTGTACTAAATGTATGCAAGTTAAAATTCTTCATTTTGCAATTTCATATTGTTGATGCACAACTTTTCATATTAAAATGTTTTTTATACTAATTACACACTTGTACATATTTTCTAATGGGTAAATTTTAATCAAATTACAACATTTTATATAACTAGATAGTAGGAAAAAATATAGTTAGAGCTAATTTCCTAATGCATGTAGAGCAAGACTTTTGTTAACTTGCTTGCTTTGTTTGTTTATTGTACAATTGTAATTGTGAGATAATGTTCAATCAAATTTGAATATAATACATACAGGTTTAACTATACCTTAGTAACCTATATATATTGCTTGAAGATGTCAATCTTAATTACAAAGCTTGAGTAAATGTTTATACAACAAAGCAAGCAAGGTAACCAACGTTTTACTCTACAAGCATTAGGACATAACTCTAAGTAGCACTTTTTTATATTTTATACAGCATACAAGAATTATATATGTAAATCTAATACAGTCTCACAATTAGAGTTAGCTTTTTGATATATGTATGTTATTAATTTCTAATATTATTGCGATTTTTTTCTGGCTCTACCTCTAGTGCTAGTTAAAATTTATTTTCCTTTTTTAATTGCGTCTGTACTTATAACTGTTACAATTATTTTTAGATTTTTATAAACAAGTCAATCACTGTAAATAACACATAGCTGTGGGTGGGATAGAGCAGATTATTACCAAAAGAAAATTACCAAGGCTAAGCCAAGGATAACAATATTTTACGAGGGATAAAAATATCACCCTATGTGTTACCTAATTTATTATACTGAATGTTCTGTTATTCCCCTCTTTTGAATTGCAAGCTCAAGTGATAAATAAGAATGTCTTGTAAAAGACAACCATCTGTAGTTGATAAATCACACAATTGATCAAACATCTCTGCGAGGGGCAATAGAGTACAGAATTTGCCATGGGATAGAGTAAATTACCTCCCTTATATTAATCAATCAAAAACTGACATTTTAACATGAAGTGTACTAAATGTTGTGCAGCCTTATCTTTTTGTTAAAAACACAAAGCATGACACATGAACAGAGAATATCTGTAATCTGACACATGACTTGAGATTATTTTGATTTTACACAGAAAGCTGGATCATTTAATGTTGGGTGTTAGATGAATGGCTCTGACCATCGTGCATATTTAAAAAAAAATACATATTTAAGTATGCATTTTCAAATGAGTTTTCATTTATTAATCAAAATATTTCACAACTTAATGTAACGGGTATTGTGGTAACATAACCTCAAGTAGGGGGGATAGTGGTTTGACTATTAAACTAACTTGTTTAATATTAAGAGTTTTGTGTGGTTTCCCTGCCAAGCATACTGCATCTAGGAGTGAATGCAATGGCTGGTTGGCTTAGAGTTAGAAGATTGTGTCTTTCTTCAGACCATAATTTTGTAAACTAGCATGATAAGATTTGACCTAGATTGTTGGTCTCATGCAAAGCAAAGTATACTCATATCTCAGTAACATTTTGTCACCCTGAACAACATGTAAAGCTGCTGGATGTTAAGCATCCTTTAATCAATCACAATTTTTTATTTTTAACTAGTACTGAATTCCATTTTACATGTTTATTTTTTGGATATCAAATAACAAACATTGAATTTGAATTGTAAAAGCAGTCTAAAGTTTCATTTTTATGTGTTTTATTTTGTAGCACAAAAGGTACTTTTTGCATGAAAATAGTAATGTTTAAACACTTTTCATACTTTGTACTGGAACATAAGTCACAAAGAATCAACTGATACTATTATATATAATGGTATATAACTAATGCGCACTCTGTAAGCTATAGCTTTAATATGAAAGCGGCATTTTTCTTAAGTTTAATTTTTTCATATTGAAGGATCAGAGGCCATTTTTAGGGTAAAAGTAACTGGGAAATGAACTTTCCAAATATGCTTTGCAGTTGCTAAGGCGGTCAATTTTATGTTCAGTATCTGCAATCTTGTTATTAACAAATAAACAAAGACCTTTAATTGTCTTGGTATTTTTTTGTCTTTAGGTTGCTGTCTTATATATGACTTTGAATTTCAAGCACGTTCCTATACATTCCCTAGGTCACAGTGATTATGATATTAGGTCACAGTAAGAACTGATTGTTCAATGGCATCATTTACACAGATTGACCTATGGTCAACTGTTGTTTTTTTATTCATTCCTGAAATAAAACATTTCTAGATTGGTATTTTGACATTTTCCCCACAATTATTTTGACTCATTTTAAATGAAACTTTTCACACTCCTATTAGAAATATGTATGAAACAGTCATGTCAAAAATGAACTATTTATACATGTAAAGGTAAAACTTTTATAAGCAGTCCATACAGAACAAGTGCATTTCTAATCATTCAGGCAACCAATCAAATAATCAGGTTCTAATGAAATGTACAAAGCATTCAATTTAGAAATGGGAAACAGCTACTTAAACCAAATTGGTGTTAAAATTGTTATAGGAAGAATTAGTTTACTAATTGTAAGATATCAGCATACATGTTTATATGTTGTTCTGTACAGAAATGCTGTGAATGGATGTTTTACGAAATTGAACATAATTACATGTACAATATTTTTAATAAAAGATCTGTTATGATATCTAACTTAATGAACTGTCTTTGTTATAATATGAAAGTTTTATGAAATCCAAATATTTTAGATGTTTTTTATTTTTGATGTTTTATGATTATTATATTTGTGTATATTTAGTTTTTTGTTCTACATGTATTTTAATGTCTTTCGGGTATTTTATTGTATATAGTCAATTTATTCATTATAGATAAATTTTATATTTCATTCCAATAAAAATTTTAAACTTTTCAAATGTTTTATTGATCAGTTATAATGATAAAGTTCCCACAACTATGGCGAAATCCTTTAATTTATATATTTCTGTCAGATCCCTCAAAATGTTAAAGCACAAATCTCTTAAAAGAAGTTCTTAAATTTAGGAAACATTTTCGTAGATATTTGTTTTCATGGTTTTGCGAGTCTGCATACAAGCCTATAAAAAATTAGTAATTCATTGAACATTTAGATTTATGGCTCACCTGTTACCACAAAAATAGGTATCCAACCAACCCTAATAAATCTACAGTAATTTGCCGTTCCAAATCTAATGCATCCTGGGTAATATTTTGAAAAGTGTACACCAAAACGTGATGATTGGTGAAAGATGTCATAAGCAAGGAAATATAACCAATAACATGATGTTATTTTCATTTAGGGGTACGAACATGAAAAATACCCATGGTTCTTTAGATTCCAAAACGGCCAATTGTGATGAATTGCAAAAAGTTTATATTATGACCTAATTTTTACCTTGGTTAGAGAACTTTGGTATGGTAGAGATTTATCAGTAGGTTGTTGTTATATTTTTCACCCTTCCCTGGTTCAATGTTACATCAGAATGAATATTTTTCCTATTTTAACTTCATCTAGAAGAAGAGTATGTGGATGTAATTAAATGTTACTGTGGATTCATTTATTTTTGTGAGTACCAATTTTGATGGTTTGAGGAAAATTTGCATATTGGTGGATATTTTATTTCGTGGTTTTGGCAAAGTCTACTTACATTCCTTTAAATAATTTGTAATTCATGGAATAATAAAGTTTGTGAAAGTTACAAACGATGTTGCATACAAATTTCCCAATACCTTTACAGCTGTACCAAAGAATTTTATATTTGGCCAGTATTTTGGCAGTGAGGAGTTGTAACATGCGAGTTGTTTTGAATCTGTCAGACACCTTCTTACTGTTAATGACACACAGCATTTGACCATATATAAAACCCTAAAACCTAAACTAGCAAATCATGTGTGTGGCCTCTGAGATGAAATCCATTAATGCATTGCTCTCAGAAAACTTAGCCATAGAAATCTAAGTTAAGATTGCTTTTAAATAGAAATAGAGACAGCTTAGGTTTGTTATGTTGTATATGTTGTTAGTCTGGAATCTTACTGTCACTACTTTTTTCTCCTTTGTTCAAAATATGATGATACCAGATCAATAACTGGCTCTGTAAAATGCATTCGCAATGCATGTACACAGGGACTTTCTATACTAACAGGACTGGTCAGTGGCGGATCCAGAAATTTTCATAAGTGGGGGCCCACTAACTGACATAAGAGGGGGCCCGCTTCAGTGATTCCCTATATAAGCAACCAAATTTTTTCCCAAAAAGGGGGGCCCGGGCCCCCTGGGCCCCGCCTCTAAATCCGCCTCTGCTGGTCACTTATAACGATGTCTATACAAATTATCAGACTGATCTCGGCCGTAGCTGATGTCACGTGACTTTATAGCAAATTATTTCACATTCACGACGTTTTTTTCATAACTATATGTTCAAGTTTAACAAAAAATCATTTTCATGAAATTTTATACATTTTGTCATTGCAAAATGCTGTTCTTCAAAAGATTTCTTGGATCGTTTTTTAAATATTGATCTCTGAACTTTGAGGTATTTGTTCGCTGAATTTTCAGTAACCGCTGGCATCTTGTTTGATATGTAAACCATTTTACACAACTGGGATGTTCTTCAAAATGATACGTCTAAGTTTAATAGTTCATCATTCTTTCAAAATCTTATTTTTTTGGCATCGTAAATGGCTATTATTCAGATTTTATATTAACAAATAATAATAATTATATAACAACAATTAGTTTTTTAGCCATGGTGTTGTCAGTTTATCTTAAATCTATGAGTTTGAATGTCCCTCTGGTATCTTTCGCCCCTTTTTAAAAATACTAAAGGGATGTTTCTTTCCATTTGACTGATACTTATACAGCCACATCAGGTTAAAATAGTGATGTTTAATAAATATAATGCCTTATATCAATCTCTATGCACTTTAAACTTTCAATGTTACAACTCTTTGAGTGGCCTCAAAGAAGACCAAATTTCTGCCCTAATCTAACATCCAGTGTCAGTCGAAATTTTCTTTTTTACATCCCAGTCTACTCATTTCTGCAGGTCCTACCAATTGTATTTATTGTATAATAAAATTGAGAAAGGAAATGTGGAATGTGTCAAAGCCACAACAACCTGACCATAGAGCAGTCAACAGCCGAAGTCCACCAATGGGTCTTCAATGTAGCAAGAAACTCCCCCACCCGGAGGCGTCCTACAGCTGGCCCCTTAAAATGTGTATACTAATTCAGTGATAATGGACGTCATACTAAACTCTGAATTATACACAAGAAACTAAAATAAAAAATCATACATTTTTAGACTAACAAAGGCCAGAGGCTCCTGACTTGGGACAGGCGTAAAATTGCGGCGGGGTTAAACATGTATAATATGTATAATGTTTTCTCAGCCTGAATATTTGTGAAAATTTACCACTGAAGGTTAGGTAATAAAAATCTTATCATTAATTCAATATAACATTCATAATGTAAAGAAAGTTTTAAATCAACAATATATATACAATTTATTACACAATAATTATCAACTGTTTTCTGGCTCTGCCTTTTTAAATTGTACAGGGTCTCTATAAGTTATGGTATAATGATCATGTCTTCGTAATAATGGTTCTGACTTCTGTAATTCTTTTTGACTATCATAAACTGTGCTTATTATAGCCTGCCTGTCTGCAGTTCTAGGCTTGGACGATTTTCTTGATATTTTTTCTCCATGGTATCTACAAAAAATCAATAAACCTTTAGAGATTTGTTTAATTGTACAAGTAAATAGTGAATGATTTATATTACTCAATCACAAATTTATTATATTGCACAGATGCTTAATATAAAATAAGTTAAATTTGTGCGATTTCTTTCAATGTGAAAAATCTTTTGCTTTTGGAGTTCATAATTATGTCCCCTTTTTCTTATCAAGTTATTTCCCCTTTGACTGACATGACCATAAAAACAGATTGAGATAGGTTTTTCTGATCAGGTTTAAATAAAACAGCAAAAAAAATTTTAAATACATATTTTGATACAAAGATCAATAAATGAAGTTTATTATTAACTTTGTGATTAATCCTACAAAATGAACAAGCTTAAAAGAGGGACAAAAGATACAAGAGGGACAGTCCAACTTATAAAATATATATTATGGTTTAAACAAAAGTTAAAATAGAATCTTAAGGGCTATTACATGTAGCATTTTAATAATTGTTGTATAAATATAGAAAAATATATGCCATTGCAACTTGATAACAGTGTGTGATGATAATAAAAAATAACTAACTTTGATCCTTAATGGACCATCTTCAGAGGCTGAACAGTTTAATTGTGTTCTAGGTCTCTTTACCTAGTGATCCGTTAGGCGGTTCAGATGGATCAGTTTGTTCATAACCAAGATTACCCTGTATTTAACCTGTGGTTGTGTTAAACCAATCACTCTCAACTCTCTTTTCTTAATAGTTTTAGTCAGTCAAAGACAAAGTAACTTGATTTTCTTTTGAAATATACAAACTTTCGAAAACTAACCAGTCATTGACAGGGCAGGGTTATAAATACTCTACTAATTAAAATAACAACCACTTTTTCCAAGTAAACAAACATTATTTGAAACAACATTCTGCTTATTATCTATAAATGATATCATTAGTATGGTTCATTGATCATTCTTCTGCTCTATTTTGCATTAACTTTTTCTAAAACTCATCATCAAAATGTCTTTATATAGTTAGACAGCAGCTGCATGGTTGTTGCCTTTAAAAACACTTAAATTGATCATTGCGTTTAATCATGATCAACCAGACAAAGTAAACATTCTTACCCAAATCCTGTTTTGACAGAAGCTGGTTGTCCTTCATTTTCTAAAGCTTCTGCCATGCCCTCTGTAGAAGAACCTATTCCCTGTCCTTCCTGCCAGCCTTGCTTTTCTAATATCTTACGCCCAATGCCCTTGGTATGAACTTCAAACTTTCCAATTTTAGCTTGATCAGCAGCAGACACATTCTTTTTCTGTCGTTTTTTTGCAATTCCAAGACTAAATCTATCAGTGCTATCGATACCATCCCTCCATCTTTGAGACTGTCTCATTGCTAGAAAGTCCTTAATGTCCTTATCACCAGCACCTTTCTCGTAGTAAGCACTCATATCAACATCCCAATCATCTGTTGTTTGTTCATCGAAATCTAAAATAAAACTTATCTTGATAGAAAGTATAACTTGACCTTACAGGTATTTATAATTTACTACATTGTATTATCAGAAATGCAACTCTTTAATTTTAAATTACAACATGCAGTCATTACCTCCTTGTAAAACCTGACATTACCATTATGCAAGCAACACATTTCTGAGTTGGTTTATTCCAAATGCTTTTTACAATCATGATGCACAAATCATTTGTAAAAATTGGGTTTTATGTACAGCGCTAATTTGAGAAAAAAAATAAAATATTAATTCTTAAAGTGCATTTGTCTCCTTATACTTCCAAACTTCAGAGAAAAGTTTAACAATGCCTCTCTCTAAATTCCAAATGCAGGGCCAAATTACAAAACATTCTGGAAAAAAAACATTTTCATCTCTGTATCATTTAAAATGATTGATTTCTTTTGTATTTGATTCAAATGGAAATCTTTTTTAATATTTAGGTAAAATACAGTGTTGTACTATGTCTTTATATATATGTATACATGTAAGAAGATTTTACTGGTAAAATATTATTGATAGAACTATTCAAATATCAAGTTTCTGAACATGCTGATAACAGGTGGATACTTTGCTTAATTAGGAAGTTAGGGTAAATCACAATTTTCCAGCTGAAGTCATGAATAAACAAATTTTATCTGAAATATAAAATAATTCTAACCTCCTTCTTGCTCCTTCCAGTACTGTGCATCTGTGTAGAAAACTAATCCACTTCCTCCTTTCTCCCACTTCAATTCTATCTCATTCTCAAATAAACGCTCCTCATTCCGTTCTTGGTTATCTGGGTCATCATGGAAAGCTTCATGTCGTTCCCACTCCTCACAACTATCATTATCCTGAAAATAAAAGTTATTACATGTATTACATATGATATAACAAATAGCAAGTTTACACTTCAGTTCATAAGAATTTCCCTGTCTCACCTCATACAGTTACATAATTTTAGTGGAGATGGAGTAGGCAATGTTTATCTGTTAGGCACTGTAACATATACATACATGTATGTAGAATGGAAAGGAAATCAGATTATTTCATCATATTCAGTAAAAAGTAAATTACAGAAATGTAAATTTAATGTATTATTATATTATACATGGTAAACAATCATTAAATGCCAATTTTTAAAGAAAAATGGAAAAGATATAATATGGTTCTTTTACATCAGTACTATGCTTTTTTTCCTTTTTCATGTTTTTGTAAGTTGTTTAAGTGCTTAGTATCAATCTGATGAGACAAGACTTTTAATGATCATTGTTTGGATATAAGATCACTGATGACAACATCTTATTTCTGATTTTTTTACAAAATGTATCATCTTTAATTTCATTTGTCATTTTAAAACCTGGCATGCAATTCAAGACAAATTGTCTGCTGTCATTTTTTATACAAATGTACATTCTCATAATGTTTGCTAGGTTTTTTCCATATCTTGTTAAAATTGTGTTCCCTACCCCTTCTGAGTGATCTGATTCAGCAATCATTTTTTCTTCTATCTTTTCTTTCATTCTCTTCTTTGTTTCTGGGTCACGTCTCCAATGTCTGTCTGACTTCTTCTTTTTATCACATTTTTCTTCTTGCTCTGTCTGTTTAAGACTTTCTCCATTTTCTGAAGTATTTTGAGATGGTCCAGCAATATTGTTCACATCATCTTTTTGAAATTCTCCCTCACTTAAAAGTTTATGACCTTGACCTGATATACATGTGACAGTCACACTTTCATCTGAAAAATCTGTTTCAACAATTTCTCTCCCATAATCAAATGGAACATCTCCATACTTCTTATTTGTCCTTGTTTTAGGAAAGGTCAACCCAAGTTTTTTTATGACCACAGGGGGGAGTCTACATTGCTGGATAAGTTCTAAAAATACTTTGGTCGGTGTGCCAACATTGCCATTTGGCATCACATCAGGGGGATGTAACTCTGGTAGTTTTGATAAATCAGCATCAGTAAAGTCTTCTCTATCTGTAGGAATTTGTTTTGTTTCGGCTCTATTTTTATATAACGGATCTGCATCTGAAAAGATATGAAAATGAAATATTAAAAGTTTAGCTTGTACATATACATGTACAATGTATATAACTACTGAGAAAATGCATAGACGATGTACATGATGTAAATGTATGTGATGTATATGTACATGTATAATAAAAAATAGTTTTTCCACTTAAAACACTAATAGTATGCATTTACAAAAATGTATATATGTACATGTCATTGGTAAAATGTACTAGCAGCCATATTTTTCAGCTGGTATTGGACTTTGTTTAGATTGAAAACTTGGAAAAGAACAAGCAATCACATGAAGTAACTAGAGGCTCTAAAGAGCCTGTGTTGCTCACCTTGGTTTTTGTGAAAATTAAACAAAGGACGTAGATGGATTCATGACAAAATTGTGTTTTGGTGATGGTGATGTGTTTGTTCATCTTACTTTACTGAACATTCTAACTGCTTACAATTATTTCTATCTATAATTAACTTGGCTTAGTAGTTTCAGAGAAGATTTTTGTAAAACCCAACAACAGGTTGTCCGATTCACCTGAAAAATTCAGGGCAGATAGATCTGGACCTGATGAACATTTACCCCATGTCAGATTTGCTCTAAATGCTTTGGTTTTTGAGTTATAAGCCAAAAACTGAATTTTACCCCTATGTTCTACTTTTAGCCATGGCGGCCATCATGGTAAGTTGACCGGGTCACGCCACACATTTTTAAAACTAAATACCCAAATGATGATTGTGGCCAAGTTTGGATTAATTTGGCCCAGCAGTTTCAGAGGAGAAGATTTTTGTAAAAGATAACTAAGATCTACAAAAAATGGTTAAAAATTGACTATAAAGGGCAATAACTCTTAAAGGGGTCATTTGACCATTTCCGTCACATTAACTTATTTGTAAATCTTACTTTGCTGAACATTATTGCTGTTTACAGTTTATCTCTATCTATAATAATATTCAAGATAATAACCAAAAACAGCAAAATTTCCTTAAAATTACCAATTTAGGGGCAGCAACCCAACAACTGGTTGTCTGATTCATCTGAAAATTTCAGGGCAGATAGATCTTGACCTGATGAACATTTTTACCCCATGTCAGATTTGCTCTAAATGCTTTGGTTTTTGAGTTATAAGCCAAAAACTGCATTTTACCCCTATGTTCTATTTTTAGCCGTGGCGGCCATCTTGGTTGGTTGGCGGGGTCACGCCACACAATTTCTAAACTAGATACCCCAATGATGATTATGGCCAAGTTTGGATTAATTTGGCCCAACAGTTTCAGAGGAGAAGATTTTTGTAAAAGTTAACGACGACGGACGCAGGACGACGGACGACGACGGACGCCGGACGCCAAGTGATGAGAAAAGCTCACTTGGCCCTTCGGGCCAGGTGAGCTAAAAATGTACTGTGTATTGTGTTCAATGTTTTTATTTACAATTTTGCCTTTTACATTTTTCTATCATGTCTACAGGTACAGTACATTGTTGTTTACGAACATTAAAAGCACTAATTTGGATCTTTGAACATTATTTTAGTCATATGAGAGCATATTGTACTCATGGAACATAAACAGTATTTGACCTCACAAATTAAAAGTGATAGTATACATGTACATGCAGCTTAATGGTTAACCATGTTAACACCATCTGGTCATGTTGCTTTGGTAACTGGAAAAAATTATACAAAACATGTAGATATATAGTGTGATATGTTTTCGTACTAATAACAATTTTCACTACTTACGGTTTTCACTGTAGAGTTTTTATTCAGGAGTTTACTCAAATTTAACAAGCATGTCCTGTAGAGTGTAGATTGATTTTAGGTATCTAGTTTTTTTTGTCAAGGCTAACTACGATTTTTTACTGTTTTCGATTACTTTGCGATTTTTGTGTGTCAAGAAAATGGCGTCATATGTTTTCGTATGAAATAAAAATTGGATCAGTAGACAGACAGTACATGGACAGGAAATGACTATAAAATCCGAAATGAACATTTTCTTAAAGTCATGGTTCTGGTGATCACTTGAATCGTAAAAAAACTTATTTAATACTTTTCAGTACTAAAAATTACTACTAAATAGTTTTAGGTTGGTGTTTCATGTGCTAAAATTGTTAGATTTGATTAATTTCAGATTGACATCTGGTTTGTACAAAATACTTTTTTTTTTTCTAAAATAAAAAGCAGTTTTCAAAATTTAGGATTAAACATAAAAAGTTAATATAAAAAAGAAGATGTGGTATGATTGCCAATGAGACAACTATCCACAAAAGACCAAAATGACACAGACATTAACAACTATAGGTCACCGTATTCATCTTCATGTATCAAGGAAGTATAAAAAGAATTGTCAATAAAATATTGAATAATTAGATTTTGAACAACCATTTTATATAAGAATCTTGTCAATTTTAACTCGCTGGTTTGTAATTAAAACGGCCAAAAAAAACACATGACAGTCACATGTCTTGAAGATCAGGTGTCTGACAGGCAAAAAACATACATGTATGTGGACTTTATTTCAACCCTTCAGAATTTTTTTCCACTACTATTCTAGTGATGCAAAATAAAAATGGCTATTAAAATAGGTCAGTCATATTAAATTTGTTCTAACGTCTTTAAAAAGCTACGCTGAATATGTTTTAAATTTGTCAAGCTGTACTGTAGTGGTGTTGTTGTTCTAAATATAGAAACTGAAAACACGGCACAATGTATGCATATGCAGTCGAAACCGACAAAATGTGGTTGATACGAAAACATATGACATATGAAAACACATGACACGACGATATCATGTACATGTATATCATCATGATCATGTATAATATATATACATGTATATATAATTATGTGAAGAGCACTTTAATGTTAGTACAACTGGCACAGACAAATTTTCCTTTAAGACCAAAACAACTTGCATGTACATGTACATGTATTTTAAGAAAATCAGACCAAGGCAACCCTACATGTGTCATGTGTGTAAGTCTGAGGAATGAAAATAATAAGTTAATATTTTAAATATGTTAATAATTACATGTACATGTACATGTAGAATAAATACAATTTATATTTACAATGTACATGATGTACATTATATAACGATGTTTACATTTTGTAAATTAAAACTAGATCGGCTGTTGTCTGCTCTATGGTCGGGTTTTGTCTCTTTGACACATTCCCCATTTCTCAATTTTAGATCACATTAATATTGACATATTGTACATTGTATATGTTGTATGTACATTGTAAATGTTGTATGTACATTGTACATGTTGTACATTGTACATGAATTATATGCCTATGTCTTCACTCTTGTATAATCATGATGATGATGATGATAATTGTACATATTTTCTTATCTTTGCATATTTGCAAATTGACCATAATTCAAAATGTGTACGGTACATAATTTCAAAGGCGTCAGCTGTACTTGTACTAACAACAAAACATTTATATAGATCTGATAAATTTTATACCTCCAGGCTTTAATCCCAAGGCAAAGGCTTTGGTAGTTTGGGATACAGAAATTTTAGAGATGTAGCACACTTGTGATATCGAATCTCCATTCTTATCTAACCAATGTTTTCTGTTGTACATTTTGATCGAGTTATCTAAACGAACAGGGGTTGTACGGAACACACAACAGAACGTCTTTACATCGTCTTTTATCATATCTTTATCTGCAGATTTGGCAAGCATTTGTTTTTCTGGTCGGTGTCTGAAGTGGAAACAATTAAACCCATTTGTTTCTATGAACTGTGAGAAAAAGTTCCGTAAATCTGAGGAATGATATGTTCCTGGAATATTGTTTACAATTCCATACACAGTTTCGTTGTTTTGGTTCGTCTCCATTTTTGACTTTGGAAATCCCCTTTGTCGATAATACTTGAATCTGAAACGGAGATAAAATGAGAGAAAATCCGGATATGCGAAAAGGTTTGCCTTAGTGTATCTAGACCGAATAATCTGTCTCTTGTGTGGGTACATTTGTCAAAAAAAAAGAGAAAAAATAATAAATAGCCAAATGATGAAAAGAAAATATGAAATGACAAATGTACCCACACAAGAGACAGATTATTCGGTCTATAGTGTATCAAAACAGAGATGTATTATATGTCTCTGGTGAAAATGACATTTATAGGTGAGTTTGAACTTTCTGGTGCTCAATAAGTTAAGATTTGCGACAATTTCTTCCTTGATAATCTAATTGAATTGAAAATCCTTATGAAGGTTCCTCAGAAAGGAGGAATATATTCAAATAGTTCCAAGTTTACTATCATGAATAATATAGGCAGTGGATTGTGGCTATTTGACCGGCACCGGCAAAATAACAAATTTGCTATTTGACCGGCACCGGCAAAATAACAAATTTGCTATTTGACCGGCACCGGCAAAATAGCAAATTTGCTATTTAGCTGGCTCTGGTTAAATTATATCTCACTGGAATTAAAATGTAAGAATAATAATTAACTGATATCAAAATTTAATATTTAAAAACTTTTTGTTACTGTTACTCATATAAACACTCAAACTTTTAACTATCAAATTAAATATATTCTAAAAATCAAAATACAACTCTCCTCAATAGAAAAAAAACCCACATACCTGTATATGACTTGGGGCAACTTTTATGTAATTTGAAAAACATTTTACTTATAGGTTAGACAATACTTGGTCATGTTTTATGAAGATGTAAGCCCAAGGCAAAGCCGAGGGCTTAAATCTTCATAAAACATGACCAAGTATTGTCTGACCAATTTAGAACATATTCACACTTTCGAGTGACCTTACTCAACTATCCTTTCCCCTTGTAATATTCAAACCTAAATAAGAATTCACTTTTATAATGAACTAAATAAAAAACATAGGTTATGATCATTTCAATAGATGAAATGAAATAGCACTGACATAGTTTGTGAAGGATAAATTGCTTTTCTTCTGCTTCAGGTAAAATTTAATACTTATATATCTTTAGGTTTTTTTTATCTTAAAAAGCAACACAATATTACATAAATCCACTTTTTGAAATAAGATTTTTTTTATAAATATAAAACTCTCTGTATGAATACTTGAATTCAGACCATACAACATTAAATGCTTACTTTTTATTGATAAATTTAAAGGTATTGTGTTTCTCCGAAAACAATCCTTTGCTTTATCTATTACAGAAGCCGATAAGGGCCATTATAAAAAAATAATTATGTCGTAATTACGACATAGCATGTCGTAATTTCGACATAACATGCCGTTATTACGACATAGCTATGTCGTAATTTCGACATAAAATGTCATTATTTCGACATAACATGTCGTAATAACGACATCACTATGTCGTTTAAACGACATAGCTATGTCGTAATAACGACATCGCTATAATATGTATATCAAAGAATATGTATTATGATTGCCAAGAGACTAAATGACACAGAAATTAACAACTATATATCAGCATAATGCCCCCAATAATTAGAAAAGCCCCCGCATAGTCAGCTGTAAAAGAGGGACGAAAGATACCAGAGGGAGAGCCCCCGAAATGCTGTGTGGCAGACAGTGTTATTAATTAATCATTAGCTCCCTTGGTAAAACTCCAAATTTCACATTTAATGTATTTCATTGTTAAATATTTTACATGAAGCTTAATAAGTATATATTTGTTATTTGCATAGCTTTTGCTATTTGAATTCATTGGTTAAAGATATTTATTCATATTGTAAAGTTTAATATTTGTATCGTCGCAAAATCTTTGGTTACCTTCTTTGGTTACCTTCTGTGAGAAACTTATATAATTTATAGATCCCATTGAAATGTAACAAACTACCGACCGCTGAAGGGCTGCAGAGTCAAGGCGTGTCTAATTATACTATATTTGTTGGAAGAATTCTAGGTGGAATTATATGAGGACTGACGTCCAGTCCTCCGAAGGCAAGCCAAGCTTTCCACCTCACATGAAATAAGCGCAAACTACATGCATCCTGTAATAAGGGTGAATTGAAGTATTGATTGCTCTTTACCTACTTTCAAACGTTGAACACGATGCTCCTACAACCTCTAGGTTTTAAATCAGAATCTTCGAAATTTTATCCGCAAAACAAAATAAAATAAAAATGTTAGAAAACATGAACCAATATTAAAACAAATTCAATATATGTTTCAAATTATGTTTTTACAGCTCTTGATCATGTGAAAAAAAAAACGGATGTCCAACGTTACATTTATGAAAAACTGTTTTTAACTCTTATGTATAGTGATCCTATTTCTTATTCTCTGATATTCTTGATACTTGGCATGTGTCGGTTCTTTGTGGCGTTAAAGCCGTTATTTTGCCGAATTTTATTTGACTCGGTGGCTTCATATTAAGCTGGAATAAGAAAAATGTCCAACGACGTTTTTCGTTAACTCAACGACTGAAAGTGAATTTTGTAAGTAGATATAGCAGAAAATGAATAAAAAGAGTAGGACAATAATAATATCTAACAAAAGTACAAATATTTGCCTCATTGTTTGTGAGGTCAAATATTGCTGATTCAATAAAATCTTCTCTACACAGTCGTTTTTCAAACGGTAGCCATTTTGTCCAAGTTGATATTTCATTTTTCAAAGCAGTTAACGCGTATTTTTTATAATTGATCAATACAAAAGTAAGATACACGAAGAGTAAAAAATGCCAAGATTCTTTTCTTATTAACTACATATTTGGGTCTTAAAGGAATAAAATGCTTCCACACATTACAAAACGGTAGTCAATTTGTCCAAACGTCTGAAGTCCGAAAGACGCTAATTTCCGTCGTTACATGTGCTAAAGTTTTAATTAAATGTGTTAAAAGTGTTATGAAATTTGGAAAAAAAGGTTGATGATTGCTGCCGAAAAAAAAAGAATAGCGCATGTTGCTATAGACTCCACCCGGAACATAGGTTCGACACAGTTTAAATTGTGCAATTTTTATTAATCGTTTATAGCTTTTAACGATTTATTTAAAAGAATGGGGAAATGGGGAAAACATCTCATTACATGAACTTCGTCCAACTTTTGCAAAGACAAATTTGAGACACCAAGACAGTCCTCTAAATGTAAAATTCGAATTGAAACTTATGTTGTGGAAGTAGTCTGAAATAGATAATTTAAAGTCGTCACTTCAGTAAGGTGCAATCACCAATATTAAAAGACTTATATAAATACAAGTTCACGGAATGATTTACTTCGCGATTTGTCCTGCTATTCATGTTATAACTGTCGTGATAACATTAATTCCTGTACTAGCGAAGCCGGAACTTTTCGTCAACATAAACTGTGCATGAAATAGAGGTAATTGAAAGACAAACCCCAAACAGCGACGAAAACTGTTTCATCGAATTAATAAAAACCCGGGATTATATAAGCCGTTTTTCGCGGACGATCCAGGAGTAGATTACTATATTTTAAAATGTATATCAGAAGTTAAACACTATAGATGACTTGCGGAAATAATTCTCAAGCCAAAGTTCAAGTAATTGAAGGGGTGTATTTCGACAACTTATGTGCCAGGGAAAATACAATTCTATTCAAATTTAACCAAGGGTAAAAATGTTCGATTTACTTGCAGAGTGTCAGATATATTTGTATTGGGGTTGAATTAAGATATAGAAATTTTACAATGACAGATGACCTTGAAAGTTAAACATCATATGATAAAAGTTTCGTACATCTAAAAAAAAAAATTTTTATGGAACCGTACCACATCTTCCTATATCTACTTCCGTCCCATCTTTACTTCCTACATTACTTGCGACAGTAATGCATTTTTAGTTGAAATAACTTAAAGGGTAAACATTATTAAATCGATTTCCACAACTTGAGGTAATTTATGATAAAATGACCTCACAAAACGAGCAGAACCAGAATCAACCAACATATAAAAAAATTCGTAAGGGTTCCACGGAACCCAGTGTCTCGCCTACTTTTGCTGTTAATCGCAGACTCAACAAAAATGAGGAAAAACATCAGTAAAAATTTCCCTCTCGATACTGTCTTTTGATTGAAAGAAGCTTCCAAGTTTGGTAAAAAAATCCAGGATAGTTTATGAATCTAATAAATGTTTTATAAACTTTAACTGCAGACTGTATATGTAATGTTAACTGGAAGAAAAACTAAGTCCATTTATAAGTAAAATACGGAAAAAGTGAATTTTTTTCTTACAAAATTTACTTCTGAATAATATCTTATGATCAGAAACAAGCTTTTGTCTAAAATTGGTAGAAATCCAGGATAGTTTAAGAACATTATAAAAATTTTAAAAACTTAAACCACAGAGTGAATGTTTTGTTTCTGGCAAAAAAAAAACTAAGTCCATTTATAAGTAAAACATGTAAAATACGGAAAAGTGGAAATTTATTTTTACAAAATTTTCTTCTTGATACTATCTTATGATCATAAACAAGCTTCTGTCCAAGTTTGGTACAAATCAAGGATAGTTTATGAAAGTTATTAAAATTTTAAAAGCTTTAACCACAGAATGAATGTAATGTTTCCTCGCAGAAAAACTAAGTCCATTTACTAGTATAAGTAAAATACGGAAAAAATGGAATTTTATTTTTGCAAAATTTACTTCTGGATACTTTCTTATGATCACAAACAAGCTTCTGTCCAAGTTCGGTAGAAATTCAGTATAGTTTAAGAAAGTTATTAAAATTTCAAAAACTTTAAAAACAGAGTGAATATTTGTGGACGCTGCCGCCGCCGCCGACGACAACGACGGAATGTAGAATCGCTTAGTCTCGCTTTTTCGACTAAAGTCGAAGGCTTGACAAAAACGAATAAAACTTGCAAAAATTAATCGAAGTCAAAAACCCTCTTCGACGCTGCTTTTTAAGTGTAACGTCGTGTTTTAGGAACATCGTGCCTAACGTTTGACAGCTGAAAAGAGCAATCAAGACTTCAATTCACCCTTCGCTTACATAAAGGGAGGTGGTAAGCTTGGCTTGCCTTAATACCTCTCAATGTCAGTCCTCATGTATTTCCACATAATATTGTTGAGTAACACTCTATAACTCCTTGATTGGATATGCAACCCTTCCACGGTCGCTATCTCACTATGTTGAAATGGGATCTTTAAACTATATAAGTTTCTCACAGAAGGTAACCAAAGAAGGTAATCAAAGATTTTGCGACGATACAAATATTAAACTTTACAATATGAATAGATATCTTTAATCAATGAATTCAAATAGCAAAAGCTATGTAATTAACAAATATATACTTATTAAGCTTCATGTAAATTATTTAACAATAAAATATATTAAACATGAAATTTGGAGTTTTACCAAGGGAGCTAATAATTAATTAAGTTCCGGTCTTTGTAAGAATCATGCAGGTTCCTGTTGATGGGCGATTCATGACCCCTCTTCAAATGTCTTTATATTTTGTTTATGAGGAGGGTATGGTATGAAAATAAGTTTCATGTATTAATTTTTTTCTTTTGAACCTTGGTTGCCATGGAAACCATCCTTACAATATTTTGCCTAAATATGTCCATAAGTAGCCTTTGAAAATTGAAATATAAGGGGTTTTAAAGAACCATAGAAATATTGTTAATCAATACAAACAATATGTATATTTACAGTATTGACAAACAAAACCCCAAACTATACAAAAACATTAAAATTGTGAATTTACTAAATAGTTTGTTTCCATAGCAACCATTTAAAAATGTGTTAAATTTCGAAAATGAAAAATTTCAAAAACTCCTAAATTTTAAATCTGTTTATCTCCCAAGACCAACAATACCATGACATGTCATTGACAAATTTTGAAAGACCACATTCTATACATAAGGAAAATAAAAAGAAAGTCGTGTGTTTTTTTTTCTTTAATAAAATAATTTTAATCAAAAATTGTCAATTTTCACTAAAATTCAGATTACCAAACAGATGAATACTGAAATATTTTGAACTTAAAAAGCTAAAACATTCCATTTATACGTGCATTTCTGACACAAATTTGGTAATTATAAATGAGAATATATGATTGATAGAGATATTTTGGTAGAGAAAGAATTTTTTCTCTCTGGGCATGGTGCCCCCTCCCCCTTTTTTTCAAAATTCAAAAAAATATTAAAAATTTAAAAGATGGAATTCAATTGTGTACATTTTGAGCATTAAAACATGAAATTTCTTCAAAGGGAGAGAGCAACAATAGAACCCCCTACACCATTTTTATATATTAAGATCTTTTTTTAGAAATGGGGAATGTGTCAAAGAGACAACAACCCAAACAAACAACAGAAAATAGCCGAAAGGCTGAAGACTGAATGAAGGATAGCTGCGTCCCTATTTACACTTGTTTTGTGCAAATTGAAATTTAAAATCTTTTTAAAAGTGCTATTTCTTGGTTTTTAAAATTGACTCTGTCCTAGTTTCATTTCAAATTATTTTAAAAAACAAAATTAGTCTCAGACTGTCTTTAAATTTTAACTCTAAACAACAGGCTCTAAAGAGCATGAATCGATCACCTGCAATTTTTTGGTTAAATCTTGCATCATTTTTTAAATGATTAAAATGTGTCCAAGGATTGAACGAACTGTTTCACAAAGAAAAAAAAAACGGAAAAAATATTTTATTGGCTCGAAATTTCTCTTTCTGAAATTTCGTGCGATTTAAAAAATCTGGTATGTTCAATAACCACAAGTAAGTGAGATGTTTATTTTTCGAAAGGGAAAGACATATGATGAGCATGAATAGTAGTTGTATGAGGATCAAACATTATTTGGTGAAAAAAAATCTACAAAATGAGTGTTGCGTTTTTAAAGCCAGTCAGTATAGTTCATCTAACCTACCCTGATATGATACTTGTATTAAAATCTTTACATAACATTTACAGAGTTTCAAAAGTAATTCAATGATAAATAAAACCAACCAGACATTTCAGGGTGAGCCTTCTTGCTTAGCAGATCTTAGTCTAGGGTTAAAGTTTTTAAAGCATCAATCTGTTTCAAAAACCAACAATGAGTTGCATTAAATTGTTCCTGTAACTTCTTTATAGCCATCTTGAAAGAGAAAGTATCCGGAGCTATTTTTTTTAAAACGTTCATTAAGATTTGTTTTATAGATAATCATGTTATGCTCATTGTTGAAGGATATACGGTGACCTGTGGTTGTTTATTTCTATGTCTTTGCTCTCTGGTGGAGAGTTAATTGTCTCGTTGACAATTACAACACATCGTTTTATTACTAGTAATTAAGTTTAGGATTCAACATTATTCTTTTTCACTGACAGCATCAGTCTTAGATACGACAACGGGTTATGCGTATTACATTTTTTTTTAAACTTCTGAGAAATCTTACATATAAGATTGAAGGGAGGGGTACATATGCTGCCCTCAACTTAGAAGTTGTGTTATGCTTAAATTCTTTGTTCACAAGTAAACACAATGAGATACCACATTTTTTTTCAATAAATTTTATAATTTTGAAAAAAAAAAGAAAAAAAAAATCGAAAAAAGGGGGGTGCACCATACCCAAAGTGATGATTTTTCATTTTGTACAAGTATATCTTCATTTATCATATATTCTTGTTTACAATTAACAAATGTGTGTCAGAATTGCACATATAAAAGGAATATTTTAGCTTTTTAAGTTACTAAATGATTGATTATTCATCTGATTGTTAATCTGAATTTTGGTGAAAATTGACAATTTTTGACTAAAATTATTTTTTTAAAGAAAAAAAAAACACACACGACTTTCTTTTTATTTTCTTAATGTAAAAAAGGGGGAGGGGGCACCATGCCCAGAGAGAAAAAAATCTTTCTCTACCAAAATATCTCTATCAATCATATATTCTCATTTATAATTACCAAATTTGTGTCAGAAATGCACGTATAAATGGAATGTTTTAGCTTTTTAAGTTCAAAATATTTCAGTATTCATCTGTTTGGTAATCTGAATTTTAGTGAAAATTGACAATTTTTGATTAAAATTATTTTATTAAAGAAAAAAAAAAAAAAAAACACACGACTTTCTTTTTATTTTCTTAATGTATAGAATGTGGTCTTTCAAAATTTGTCAATGACATGTCATGGTATTGTTGGTCTTGGGAGATAAACAGATTTAAAATTTAGGAGTTTTTGAAATTTTTCATTTTCGAAATTTAACACATTTTTAAATGGTTGCTATGGAAACAAACTATTTAGTAAATTCACAATTTTAATGTTTTTGTATAGTTTGGGGTTTTGTTTGTCAATACTGTAAATATACATATTGTTTGTATTGATTAACAATATTTCTATGGGACTTTAAATTCCCTTATTTTATATTTTCAAAAATGGTATTTTTTCACATATTCAGGCAAAATATTGATTTGATGGTTACAATGGCAACGGGCATAATACAGGGAAAATAAAGACAGAATTTTACTTATCTACCAAAGTTCTTATGATATAGGGCAAAAACAATTACTTCTGTGACATGTCATAAATCACCTTCTGCATGATTTTTACAAAGACCGGTTAGGGCGGTACTTAATAACACTGTCTGCCACACAGCATTTCGGGGGCTCTCCCTCTGGTATCTTTCGTCCCTCTTATATAGCTGATTATGCGGGGGTTTCTAATTATTGGGGGCATTATGATATGACCTATAGTTGTTAATTTCTGTGTCATTTAGTCTCTTGGCAATCATAATACATATTCTTTTATATATACACGTATAGCGATGTCGTTATTACGACATAGCTATATCGTTATTACGACATGTTATGTCGAAATTACGACATAGCGATGTCGTAATAACGACATGTTATGTCGAAATTACGACATGCTATGTCGTAATTACAACATAAGTTTTTTTTTTTTTAATGGCCCTTATCGGCTTCCGTAATATATCAACAGTCTGGTATATAAATTAAATAATTCATAAATAATTCCCTCAAGTGTAAGGTATATAAATTA
Source organism: Mytilus edulis (assembly GCF_963676685.1). Taxonomy (NCBI): domain Eukaryota; kingdom Metazoa; phylum Mollusca; class Bivalvia; order Mytilida; family Mytilidae; genus Mytilus; species Mytilus edulis. Next base: position 56,499,319 of record NC_092349.1, on the reverse strand, counting down.
AATACATATCATTTTATCTTACCATTTTTTTTTTGTGTGTATTCTATATATATGCACCATTAGAAAATGCATGAAATTTTGCAAAATTCAAAATGTTTTTAATCTTTGCTCTTTCATCTTTAAACAGTAGGCTATTTTCCCAAGGAAAATGCCTTAGGGGATTGTACACGTCGTTAGTGCAGCTTCATAATTAACTGACAATGAAAAGTCATTCATGTATAGCATTTCATAGTGCATGGAAAACCATGCACTATAAAAATTAGAGGGCGAAAAACTGACTTTTCATTGGACGGGAAGGGGTGAGTATGTTCTAACAACCAAATGAACTGAATATGGGTGAGTACTTTTCAACATAAATAGTTGGACAGTATATAGTGTGATAATGAGGGGGGATAGGATCTTTATCGGGACTCCGGGATCGGGTGTTTTTAAGCTCGGGATTTCGGGATTGACCCTTTCGGGATCCGGGAATTCTTTTTTCGAATTTCGGGACCTCGTGATTTCGTTTTTTTAAGCCCGAATTTCGAGATTTCGAGATTTCGAGATTTCGTGTTTTTTAGCTCGGGATTTCGGGATCAGGACCCCTCCTACCCTCCCTCTGAAAATGGATGATACAACACCTAAAAATGAGCTTAATGCACAATTCAATTCCTACAAAGAGTCTGTATTGGTTAAAGAAAATTATGAAAAGGAACATGTTTTCAGCTGTGGAAAAGAAATGCACGTACCATCAAAACCATGAAATGTCGAGCACCAAACAGAAACATCAATGAAGAATTAGCATATATGGGCAATTGTGTACTATTTATTTTCATAAGAAAAGTTCCAAAGAAATCGGATTCCTTTTATTAGACTGGTTTGTTGGAAGCGATTTGGCAAAACATGTTGTTAATAACAACATTTTAATAACCGAGGAACAAGTTGAAGCAAGAACTGAACTTTTAATTGCCTCTTGTTTGGACTCAATTGTAAACATTGATTTAATCAAACAATATTGTCAAAAAGAGGTATGGGAAGCTATTAAGAGCGTATATAAAGAGAAAAAAAGAACCCTATCTAAATTATCATTTGCAACATATGCACACATGATGCAGATTCAAAGGAAGCCAGTAAAATGTGTAGTTCCTGTTTGAAGTGGCATCATTTATGTTGTGCTAGATTAAAACAATTCCAAAATCAAAGAATTGGTTTTGTAACAATTGCTAATGTTAAATGTGTCCATTTGAAATTCGTAGCAAACAAATTTTAATAACCATAGATTTTACACAGATTTAAATTGGACATCAACTTTTTTATAAATATTTTAGAAAAAATATATTTAGTAATGTATAAACAAATGTGTTTTCGTGCTTTTAATTAATATTATAAAGTTATAAATTATTTATTTATCATGTTAATGAACATTTTCAATATTTTATTTTTGATTGTATTGTATTTCTAAAGGGGCACTAGCTCTCAAATTCATGGTCACCGATTTGACTCAAATTCTCATATTTGATTTATAACAATGTAAAATATTTATCCAAACTATCAAAAGTGTAAAATAAACAGTTTACAGAGCATGGGGTAGATAATATATAGGTTCGTTTCGTGTGTATTTTAGTCCAGACGCCATCTAATTAACTTTCGATTTGACCTCAGATGACCATATAAGCGATGTAAACATAAATAAAGATATGAATAGATTAAACCAACACGTGCAATTTGATTTTTATAGGTCTGTTTGATTTTATTTTATAGATTAAAAATAGATGTTTCTCATTGCTTTTAACCGTATAAGAATGAGTTTGTGTGCATCGAACTAGTAATCGAATGATTTACCGTAGTTTCACTTTCATTGTTGACATTCTTTTTCTTTAAAAAACCAGTACACGTACAATGCATGCGTTGTCAATCTCTAGCGAGGGGTTAAATTGAAGTTCACATGAATACGGATTTAAAGAGGTTCACTCATTCACTTGCAAGTGAATAACTAATATCAATGTTTCTCAGCGTAATTTGACAAAATTGAACCTTTTTGGCTGAAAAAAAAGCGAATTGTTATTTCACTATTTCACTTTCATTATTGATTGAACAAAAAAAAAATCAAACTTTAAATTTTTTATATATCTCGTAGCTAGAGCCCCTTTAATGCTTGATATTGTGATAAAATTATTTTGAATTATTATTAAGCTTTTTTATTCTCTACTAATCACATCAATTAGCAGTTTTATTTAGTGCCGGCTATAAATAGCAAATTTGCTATTTTGCCAGTTCCGGTCAAATAGCAAATTTGCTATTCAGTCGGTGCCGGTCAAATAGCCACTGCCAATAATATATCGGTTAGTAAACTTGAAATTGATAGTAAATAACAAATACAAAATATTTCTAGTATATTTATGTTCATACTATGCTGTAAAGCACGAAACACGAAAATAATGGAAATTAAATGAGAACAAATAAGAATAACGGATTTAGGAACAAACAAAATAGTTGTAATGAATATAGAATCATATGGAATGAGCGAGCGCCAACTTCTTTGTCAAGTATTTGCACATGTTTTAAGTTAGCGTTCTTGTTTTGAGAAAATAATTAGACTTTCCTTATCACGAATTTACGACAAAAGCATTTCTTAAAATAACAATTATATAAAGAGTGAGGTACACATTGACATTATGTAAACAAAACAAAGATTTTCTTACCGTTTCGGGTCCAAATTGATGATGCTGCGCTTGCTTAGTACCTATATCCGGTGTACTGATGATACACGGTGACAAAGGGGGAGGACAAAACAATTTTCTCCCTGTCCAAGTATCTATGATATATACTAGTAACCCTAAAATTATTAACCAAAATTATATAAATAGCCGACAAGAGGAATAACGACAAAACTAAATTACATATTGAGCTTCTGTTCGTGCAAATAAACAATTTTGTAGTTTACCGTTATCATGATAAATACGCCGGTCAAAGAAATCAACAAGTAGACAACACAACACGGGTCCCCTTTCGTAGGAATTTGGTTGATTATATATAATAAGAAATAACTGAATCGTGACTGTTGCAGCCAGTGGCGGATCCAGAATTTTTCATAAGTAGCCACGGATTGGGGGGGAGGGGGGGTGGTGGGCACTGACTGCCTCAGAGGGGGCCCGCTCCCATCACGCTTCAGTGATTCCCTATATAACCAACCAAATTTTTTCCATTAAAGCCCCTCCCAGTAAACACACGAGTCGACGTACTCCCGTATACTGAAAAATCCTATAATTTTCCAGTATACGAATATGGATATAGCACAGAGGGATATAGTAAACTGCACATTGCTATAAAAGGCAAAAAAATAGTCACGTCAACTTTGAAAACGTTAATAATGTAATACAAATAGACAGGTCATACGAAAAAAATAACATTGAAAAACATTGATACACAAAATTTTAATCAGCTAACAGATCGCGCCAGTCCCTAGCTGTGAGTATAAGTATCACTTACAAAGAAAATAAAAATTGACATGGGAGCTAGTGCCTTACGATTGTTATCAACCAATCAATTTTACAGAATCTAATGTAACATAGTTACATATAAAGTAATTATACATAAATACAATGTCTATCATACCAGAAACTGTTTAATTGTTTCGAATTAATTGCTTCTAGTTCATTTATTGTCTTCAAGAAATTATAAGAATTGATAAATGTTACATGCATGATAGTAATTATAAGTCTGACATGCTGAGCAGATTTTTAATTAAAACGTAACAAAGGAAACACAATTTAAAAGCTAGTGCAAATTTATTAATATTTGATAATTTTAATGACAACTACTATATCTAGATTCTCGAAACAGAATTTGATATTAATTCTTTTCACGTTTTTTATAGATTTTTTTTCAGAACAGTAGTACTCAGTACTTTAATGGTTATCATTCTTTCTGTAGTTACATTCGACTTCTTGACGTTTTCTTTTATCTACATTGATTTTCGTGAAATTCAAATTTCGTTTTTTAATATTATTAATAATGAAACAATGACTGAAGATGATGTCATAGGGATCGTCATAAACCCCCAATTGCAAATTCATCATACTTATCACCATACTTTCATCTCGATATCTTTACTACGGTACTAGCGTATTTTATATGATAAGCTGTCTAACAAATTCCTGGTTTAAAATTAAACATATTTGACTGTCTTAAAAGTAAGTTATTACTGTGACCTTTTTTATGATTTTTTTTTCTTTTTGGCTTGCCATTCTTGAGATCATGTATTTTTTTTTTTTTTTTCCTAGAAATTAAAAGTTCCATATCCAAGATCTAAAGTGGAGAGAAGTTATAATTAAGCAACTTTCTTAAATTCCCAGTGATACGCTTCTATTCTTCTCCTTTGCGAATTTTTTTTGCAACCATCAATTAATATAGGAAATAGCAAATCCACCAAATAATCCTGCAAGATTCAATAAATCGTAGTTATTTATGATATCTTCTGCTTGCTTTTAATAACACTATCAGGACCACTGTCAATGAAGATGAAAGTAATAAGCACCACTCAAGAAGATCAAAAGACATACATTTAAAAAAAAAATGACTAATTCATACAAGAAATTTTCCCGAGTCTCTATTTTTACTGACATCAATTAAATTGACAGAACTGTCATATTTGATACAGCTTTTCCTCAACCCTAATCTTAATCGGCGCATACACAGAGAAAAAAATTGACCCGGAATAACGCACATATTTGTAAAAGGTCCCGAAATGACAAATGTAAAACAGTTAAAACGAGGAAGGAAATGACTAGATTATGTATAAATCAATAAACGAAAAATAAATATCATGAAAACAACAAACGACAATCACTAAAGTACACCATGGGAGAGCCAGATACAGAGGGTGTCCAGATTGAACATTTTTGCCAATGCCAAACTATGCCCTTAACCCGGGACTGTGGTGTTAAAGTACACCATCAGAACAAACTATACAAATCAGTTCAGAATGAATTAACTCATCAAACTGATACCAAGCACCGAAAACAAATCACGCTAAGAAAAACACAAAAAACATAAATTACAGACCTGAGAGTACAAACAATTACTAAAAGTTAGTCCAAAGACAAACACACTATTCAAACATCAATAACAGTGTTAGATTGGTATCCTTTTAGAACACATTTATTCATAGAATGTGACACATTTTATTAAAAGGATTGTTTATAATAAAATCGACTCCTATATAAGGCTTAAATAGACATAATTATGAAACTGTTATACAACTTCTGTTTTATTTAACTAGTACAAATTATACATGTTGCAAAAGGGGCGAAAGAACTGTCCAGAGTAACAGTCAAACTCATAAATCGAAAATAGACTGACAACACAATGGCTTACAATGAAAAAAACAAACAAACACATAATAGTACACAAGAAACAACATGTAAGTTGCTGCCAGACAAACTTTACCGTCCATAAGAGGAAAATCAACAATAGGGAACGCAAAATTGTCTATTTATCAACTATGCAATACATACTCATTATCATTATATTTACTGAAACAATTGATGTTTTAAAACTACACCTTTACAGGGCCGGTCATTTGGTTACAGGTTCTACTCCTGTGTGTATGGACCTGGAAGACGGCATCAGAGTAAAAATTGGGACGAGCTATCCCGTTTGCAATAATTTTGATACACATGTACAGGTACAGCCAAACCTCAAAACCAAATCTTTATGTCAATAATAGAAAATGTAGAGTAAGTTAAAGGTTTTCAGTTTAGTAAATTGTGGTAACGAAATACTTGACTTGATAATATACCAGTACTACATAGATTGTGTTCATTTAAATCCAAAGCGTCATTCAAGAAACATTCATAGCGAACGAGTTAATAACGAATATATAAACACCGTTAGTTGGCGCCAAACAAACTTAACCGTCCACAAAAGAGAAATTAACAATAGGAAACGCAAAATTGTCCTTTTATCAATTAAAAGCATTTTAGTGTGTCTTTATTGAGTTTGTTCATAAACTGTGATTCATACAAGTACAGTAATAAGTATGTGGTGAAAAGTTTTTGACCATTTAAACGTAGGACAAAATGTCGATAAACTTTATTGTCAAACCTTGGCGTACATTAATGTTATCACGGAAAAAAATTATAGCTTTACTCAAAATTTGTTTTTAAATAAGAATATGGCAGAAAAAGTTTAACTCGACCACGATAATGACGACAGACGCCAAGTGAGCTAAAAAATATCAGTGGGACAAACAACAACTAAGAGTCAGAAAACGCACACAATACCATAGCTGAAAGATAAATTTAAAGATGAAAAATGACAAAGCAGTCCACAAAAATGACAGATAACTAAGGATAGAGTAACGCAAAAACATGCACAAAAAGAACTTTTTTTCTGTGGGTACGTACTACATTGTCATTTTAATCAGGACAATCAATGACCCAGTGACAAGTCGGTTTAATTTGGAGATTTTTTTATACAACTAATGTCAAACGAAGGAAATGATTGTTGACAAGGAAGAGGGAAATACCGGTATGAGTTCGTTGCCATCTTAAATACAGAAATTCTAAAACAATCAACAAATTCATGACTTAATCCTTTTTTTAAACTTTCAAAGAGATAACATCAATTTATCCAATAGAAACTCTTTGTTGTAAAAGCTGCCTTTTCCCAAACAAATTCTCTAAGAACGAAATGTGCAATTCTCGAAATTTCGTATCAACTTGAAAATACACATACTACATCAGTTTGTACGATCGTAATACTACTTCGTAGAAGTGGAACACAAGTAACTCACCAAAGATATCAGTTTATAATTGAGTTCGCCAGACATACGTTAAACAGTTCTTAGTAAGAAAATTGGAGCAATCCCTTAACCAATCATTTTAAACAATGAATGTGAAACTGACCATAGTACTGTTAGAGGTATTAGCATTTTGAATTTGAAGACTTATATATTTAGCTTGAAAGGTATGTCATAAATAACCATCCGTGCCAATAAACTACAACATGCTATGTTAGACTTTACAGGACTCTGTCACTGTTTGATTTGTTTTTACAACTGTCTAGTTTCAATCGATATATAAACACGGAAATGCGGTATGATTGCCAATCAGACAATTCATTATCAATCAAGACAATGATGTAGAAAATTACAGGACACATATATGTATCGTTTGTGTATTGTCTTCCTCAGTCTTCCTCAGTCTGGTATCATTTGTAATATAACACCTGGTAGTCAGCACCCTGTGCTGCCATGAAATGATTTCATTGATGCAGTCTTTTTTGTATATTGACTACTGATAAACGACGTTTTCTTCTTCTATTTTGTTTTGTAATTTTTAGTTTAAAATGCTCTTTAACTTCGTTACTGGTTTGGCTTTCCAACGATTATGATTTGAGCACCGCCGAAGAGTCTTGCGTAGACAGCTCGAGCGTCAGGCGTCATAGATTTGAAACCTGTTATGTTTTACTTGTTTACTTGTTAATTATAAACATCGTTTGTTCTTGATTTGTGGTTAACATTGCTCTTAAACTCTAAATAAATTTGACTTTCCAACGGTTTTTATAAGATCACCATTGTTGAGTCTTGCGTAGATGAATCATGCGTCTGGCTTCATAAACGAGAAACCAGAAATCTTTGACAAGTTCAAACATTGTGTTCATAAAATGTGGTTTATAATAAATGCGCTTTAACATCGTTATAGATTTGAAATTCCAACGGTTTAAAGAAATACACTATTAGTCTCCCGTAGTCGATTCATGCGTCTGGCATCCGAAATTAGAACCTGATGTCTTTGATGAGTTTGAAAATCGTTCGTTTTTTATTTGCCCTTTAATAGTTATCAAAGGTATCGGGATTATAATTTAGTACGCCAGACGCGCGTTTTGTCTACACAAGACTCATCAGTGACGAAATATTTATAAAGCCAAACAAGTACAAAGTTGAAGAGCATCGAGGATCCAAAATTCCAGACCGTAATAGATTTGACATTCAAACGTGTTTTTTTTTTAATTTTAATTTTTATATGAAAACAACATTTGTGAGTCTTGCGTAGACGAATCGCCTGTCTCACGTCCTAGATTAGAAACCGGATATAGTTAAGCCATGCATATGTAGTTTTTTCTTGAACGTCCATTGTCGTATGTTAAAGTCAACCACATGTACGTACAGCACTACATGGCAATGGCTAGAATTGAATGTACATGTAGGGATTTTGAAATCCTTATCGTGCATCGGGATGAGACGTTTTTTTGGTTTGATTATCATTATGCTATCAATTTTTGTACCACATATACCTATCACTTACATGCATGCCAATTTCAGAGATCGATTACGAGAACGCAAGTAATAAAAGGGGCGTATATCAATTATTGGATATTCTTTTTTAAAGTATCTTGTTTTTGATATTTTATAATCATTTTAAAGTTATTAACCAGACGTAGATGATTAATTATTTTCTGGTTAATAAGATACACATAATATCGACTGTTTAACGAAAGTGTTATCTTATAAATCTGTTATGAACGTCACATTGGCTTCACTTGATATATTCACTGATGCGAAGTAATCGAAGGTAACAGGTGGTACTATTCATTTACCGACGAGACATCATCGTTTGTGTTCCGGCTTTGTTTATTTTGTATTATTTTTGGTGTCTTTAAGTATTCAAATATCATTCGGAACCACGTGGTAAGTTTTTTTATTTTACAATTTTTCTCTTTTTTTCTTTGAATTTTTCACTATATTGTCTTTAAATTTCATAAGTTTGGCACAGCGTTGATAATATTAGTTTTATAGATTTTATTAAGTAATGATATGCGTGTTTATTTAAATGATCGGATAATAATATTTTCTCCGTTGTACCCTATAAGATGCATGATTAGCTTTTTTTAAATAACATAAGGGCGAAGGTAACAAGAGACACACTATAAACTTGGTTGTCGCATTTTAGTTCTTAAATCTATACATTAAATTTGTGCACATTTACGTTTAAAATTCCTATATTCAAATGTTGTTTTATACTATGGATATTTTGCATACAGCTTCATTAAAAAAAAGGTTCTACCTTTTTTTTAACTTTACTGTAAAATACTTTCAATGAATAAAATCATCAGGATTAAAATTAAAAAAAAAAAACAGAACAAAACAAATATACAAACAAACAAGAAACTCAAAAAATATAACCATGCTATAGTAATTGTTTGCCGCAATAAAAGTTTCAGCATCATAACAAATATCGTGTTATCACCAAAACGTGTACTTTTTGGCATTTCATATTAGAATAAAAGCGAAAATCTCGAATTCGAAATTTAAAAAAAAAGGCAAATATACCTCTTTGTTTTATGCAAATCATAGGAATCTACACCAATTACCTTATTGTTATATAAAATATAAATTGTTTTGTCGACTGAAGTTTTGTCAGAAAATGAAAATCAAACAAGATAACGACTTAATTTCATGCAGAGGAACATCTTCTTTAACTCATTGAAATATATCAATATTTTCACCTCATTCTCTTCTTACGAAATATGTTTTTTTTTTTCAATTTTTCAATTTTCGGTTTTACATATTTGTTTGAGGGATGAAAACTCATAAGTTCTCTATCATAATCAATGAACATAAACCATTCATATTCACAAATAGCATCAACATTTCCTCCAAACGGGTTGTTTGTATTCGAAGCATTTTATTTGAGAAACCTTGTAAACCACGTTTTGAATCAAACATATGGAAGACCAAAGTATGGTCAAATACAATGTATATGAAAATATTCTGAGCATGTGAAGAATACTCACAATAAAATTTCAGGAATATGACACTTGTCATCCATTCATTTGATGTGTTTCAGCTTTGGATTTTGGCATTTTATTAGGTACTTCCTGTTTTGAATTTTCTCGGAGTTTGCTCTTTTTGTTATTTTACGTTTAACACATTTTTTAATTGTCCCATTAGTATCCTCTGCCAATTTATCACATGGAACTATTTAATGTTAGGAGTAATAAAAATAATAATAAAAAAAAAAAAAAAAAAAAAAAAAAAATATTAACATTATTTTTGTTATTATATATAAATAAACATATCATAAAGATCAGGATTTATATTTTGTATTTGCGCCTTTGAACATGATCTTGCATGCATATCAAAAGACGCTTATAATAGCGAAATACTGGCCTCTCTGCTCTTAATATTTCTTATCGGGATAACACCTTAATACATAAGGTAATTCTAAGTTTTTTTCATTACAGTTGTACTTGATATTAAATTTGTGTTTTGTGTTACACAACATTAAAAACAAAAGATTAAGCGATGCAATCTTCACAAATACATGCTTTAATATCCGGTGCTTGTGACGAACAAACAAATCATATTTTACTAGTCAAAGTCTTCATATGTCTCTTGGTTAGTGTGCAACTAATGATAAGGGTCATTTGGGGATCAAGGAAAGAATACAAGATAGTAATAACGACAATTGAACCATAACCCTGACCATCTGTTTCTGTTGACCAAAAATAGATTTGTATTTGTGTATCTCGAAAGAAATATTACAATGCATTTTAGTGGACGAACATGAAGTCTGTACTTTGATGGAAAATCTTACAATAAAATAAATTCAACGCTAAAATCATATTAAAGTTTTCTGATTGGAATTTGGCTCTGAATTTAGATTTTTGTTGGTTCAAATTGCTATTTTCGACTACAAAATTCGACTTTATTCAACTGAAAATATTTACCCCTGAACAGGTAATTTTTCGGTTCTTGTAATTTCTACAATTAATAGTATACCAGATGTAATACCACAATTGATTTCCCCTATGAGCCTTTGTTGAATTTACAATGTGCAAAACGTGCAAACTCTATCTTTTTTTAAATAAAGACATACCTGGCATGGTTACTGAAAAGAGAAACAAAAGATACCGGAGGAACAGTCAAACTCACAAATCGAAAATAAACTGACGAAACCAGTTGTATCTTGTTCAGTACAAAAGCCCCAAGATCTATGTTCACGGGTTAATTTTTTTCTGCAAAGCAATGTAGGATTAATTTCAAATTCAAGCGATTTTCTTTTTCGACCCCTTTGTCATATGAAACTGAATGTGATAACATTAAATCTGATGATTTTGCCTAATTTTGGACCGAAATTGTTTATATTTTGGTCAATCTAAATGCATTTGACAACGAATCAATAAAACAACGTCGAGTTTAATAAGTAGTTGCGCAACGATTAAGTTTTTAGGCATTGAACTGAAAGTAAAGTAAGGCTTATATCAATACAACATATTAACTACTTCTTGGATTTTATTTTATGGAGCAATTCCTCACTGTGTTTTTAAGATCAACATGGAAAAAACACTTCAGAAGATATTCAAAACAAAATACTATAAGTTGAATAATGACAGAATCACTCCATGTAAAATTATTACAATATGGACGCCTTATTATTAACATGATTATTTTCACATCGGAAAACAATTACATCTAGTGGTTTCGATCCTAGGGAAAAATCTATAAGATCCTAACTGCTTACGTAACAATAGATATTTTGTAAACGTTTTGAGCAGGGAAGCATATACAAACTGGAACTAATATACATTAAATGTAAGAATAATATACACTAAATAAATGAATACAATAAACTAAATATATGAACAGTTCGTTATTAGGGCGCTGCCATCTGATTTATATGGGCGATTGGGGGATTTTGTATTTTTGTTTTTTTTTTGGGGGGGGGGGGGGACGGTAAGATGAAATATTTTGTCCAGCATTTTTTTAGTTGTAATCTTTGTCCTGTTTTATTTTTCACTCTGTCCCTTCCTCCCCTTTTTAATAGTGTATTCTGACCTTTTTTATATAAATTATCATCATACATTTTTTTTCATAGTATCTCATCCTGCCTTTTTTAAAATTTCATCCTAGCCCCTCCCCCTAAAGTCAATAGGTAGATCCCTTATATGAACTAAGTTACCATGTAGATTCTTTTACTGCACGTGAATAGAAACGTTTTAATTAAAAAAAAAAAAAAACAACAAAAAAACACAGGACTATTGAACGTTTCCAGGAAATACGTTACTGATTTTATAAATAAGTCTAAAAGCAAAACTAAAATGTTCATGTTTCCAATAAAATCTAAGTTATTGATTAAAAATCTATTAACACTATTATTCTTTAAATTTCAATTTAAAAATGTTTTGCATGATAGTTTTTTCATTTGTCGAAAAATTATTGTAAATTAAGAATATAACTAGAAATTTCTCCATGCTATTGAAAGCGAGATGGCTATTAAATGTTCTTATTGTCGGTGATTATTATAAGGCTTTTATTTATCGATTGATAATGTTTAGATATAAGTTAATGTTTTCTTGATGCAAATACAATATGATTTATTAAATAATATCGCTGACGACAACAAATGCTACCATAGTATTGTATGTGAATGTCAAGACTAAAATATTACTGTACTGCATGTTATTAACTTTATCGGTTTCAGAAAGCATAATCCATGAGTAAAGGGATTTAATTGTTTGTTTTTGGTTAGTGTTAATGTCACTCTCTGCATATGGTTAGATAAAAATACAAATATTAACACATGTTGAATTTTAATGTGACTAATTTACGAAGGAGGAAGAATAAAAAAAAATGAAATGGCGTCATTGTAAATACAAAACAAGTTATTTTGAATTATTCATTTAATATAATATTCTATAATTACAAAATTGGTATAAATGTTACATTTCGTCAAAATACAACACATAAACTAAAGAAAAAGATATTTTTTGGAATCGAGCATCACTGACAAGACACTAATGGTCGAGATCCGCATCTGGTGCACGAAAATTTGTACCGTTTACGAAAAAAAGTTAAAACTGTCATGTGCTGAATAATTGACGTCTTTTGTATCAGGATAGGCTCATCCTGCCGAAGCACCCAGCTGCGTTTTCCTCGATTGTTTTAAAATCTGGTTTATGTACACGAAATGAATACCTTTGACTAGATTATACTTGTTTTTCTCTACCTACTGCAGTTCATTATAAACTCTGTTAATTGTACTATGTTTTATTATGTCAAACCATTCAACTGATAAGAAAGTTTATTCAACTATTGTAGAAGAACAACAGTCAAGTCATCACAGGGAACAGTAAATAAGCACACATACAATCTTTAAAAGACTTTCAAATTAAATTCCACCTTATTGTTGCTATCGAAGTGTTGCTTTAGCTTTCTGTGCATATATTTTTTTTCGAATTTTTGGATGGCAATTTTGTAATTTCTATGCAAATGACATGTGTTCTTACTTTTCCGTTAAAACATATTCTATATTTATGAGAATCAGCTTGAATTTAAACATGCATTACGCAGTAAAATTTCGAGGTGGTACTTTACGTTGACATTATTTTCAATGAAGAGATAATCTAAATCTCTAACCCCCTTTTTAGAAATATATTCTAGACTCTCTTGTCTCACTTAAAATTTTGATGAGAAATATTCAAGCTTAAAGTATATTGACCAGGGTAATTTATTTTTTACTTTAAATACATATTTCAATCACGTATAGTAATACAACCTTTGAAAGAACTAGTTCAATAAATTAAATTGGACGGTATTGAGTTATTAGTAATTCAAAATCCATACCTTCCTTTCAAATGACCTATCAAAATCCATACCTTCCTTTCAAATGACCAATCAAAATCCATATCTGCCTTTCAAATGACCAATCACAATCCATACCTTCCTTTCAAATGACCTATCAAAATCCATACCTTCCTTTCAAATGACCTATCAAAATCCATACCTTCCTTTCAAATGACTTATCAAAATCCATACCTTCCTTTCAAATGACCTATCAAAATCCATACCTTCCTTTCAAATGACCTATCAAAATCCATACCTTCCTTTCAAATGACCAATCACAATTACCATTGAACTTTAGGCAACACTTTCATAATAGCCATGATGTAATAGAACTAAAGTCTCGTAAGATGACAAAATTGCGTTATTTCATCTGTTTAAAGCCTTTGCTGTAGTTCTCCACAGGACCTGATTAGCATTTCTGACCAGTTGAATAGTTTCGTTTGATAGAACAAATAGCAATTGGGTCAGAATTTTGAGTCAAATACAATAAGCAGAAAGAAACAATTTCAACTATTTCCTTTTAGTCAATGTGTCAATTGTTTATTTAAGCTATGTTCTTAGTTTGTTCACCGATCAGTTAGTACTTTTGCACCTCTTGCATTTTAGGTTTCTTTTACATTTTCAGTTTATACTAATGCAGTATCTGTTCTTCCGTGTATGTTAACATAGCTCTCCAACTGTTCCGGTTCTTCTAAATCAGTGGCGTTCAAATAATCAGCTTTGAGCAGTCCTTATTAAATTCAATTTAGAAAATATGTTTCTTTTCATTTTTGCTATAACATATTAACTGAAATTCAAAAATTTAAGTAAAAGCAACGATTTTACAGAACCAAACTCATTAACAGATGCATATTTATTAAAACAAATTAGAGGAAAATATGACTTGCATTTATAATAAACAATTTCGAAACAAAAACATTTTTTTAACTTAAAGATAAAACAATTTTAATCTTTGTCCAACTACATCTGTTGTTAGAATACTAAATCTCAGGCAACGTTTCATATGGAAATAATTATCGTTTTTTTTTTAATGTTTTTAGATTAATATATTTATATTGGATTTGCAAATTGAGAGGTCTAAGTATCGGTAAAGTACTGTTGATTGTTATATATCCGTGCCATATTAACATTTTGTTTTATTTCACATTTGTTAGTTATACTGAATAATGGGAACATATTCGCAGTTTAATATCCCCTATGATGAACGATTCTTAAAAAAACCCACCAAAAAACAACTTGTTTTAAGATCTCATTTCACTTGTATTTTTGCATGGAGAATATAACTCAAAGAAAAATCCACATTTCTTAAGATTTCTAAACTTAAGGTTTACAGTTAAGCTTATAATTGTACTTAAATATAAAATATAGTTTTGACAGAAGCAAAACTGAGCTTAAGCAAATTCGAATAAAAAGTTACTGCTTCGTGCGGTTCTAAGTATGCCGGTCCAATTCTGCTGTTAAATACAGGACGATAAGTCATTTATCTATTGCAATTAGGTTGTAAATTTCACATTACGTATTTTACAGTTTCATTCAAAGTCCTTACTAAAGCCAATTGGCCGTTTCAGAATCTAAAGAATCATGGGAAATTTCATTGTTCGTATCCCAAAATCAAAATAACGTCACTTCATTGGTTAAATTTCCATTGTTTATAACACTTTTAACCAATCAGGACGTTTTGGTGTACAATTTTGAAAATAATACCCAGAATGTATTAGATTCTGAAACGGTGAAATGACATATAATCGATTCCAATTACATTTCAAAACAGGCTTACGTAAAAAAGCTTAATTGGTAAGAATTTAAACTAAAATAAAACATATAAAGTCAGTATTCTTAGAATATAACTTTACCGTGATGTAAACTGAAGTCAAAAGATAAACATTTGTAAAAAATCATATTATGAGGATCTACTTGTATTCAATAATCTCTTTCAACATTCTAATGAGAAAGCGCATCTGTTCAGGAAACATTTTACTAACGACATCGAACGTTTCGTATACACGTTGGAATGTTAACATTATAACTCTATAATTGTATAACAAAATTGCTCTGTTTTGTTGTTTAGAGTACAAATGTTAAAGTACAGAAATAAATGTTTTATTTACATTGTATAAACTCCACAGATTTAGATGTATAAAAAGAGGGAGTAGAATCAACGAGGCAATAATAATATGTCGTATAAAACCAAACATCACCCAAACAAAAATACGACGAGTATACAAATAACAGTCCACGAAACATTGCATAGAAAACTAACGACTAATCGACACGAAACTCACAAAAACATGGATGAAGTTGCTCCGGAATTGTCATCAGTTTCTTCTCACAAAGGATACTAATAATTTGACTGTGAATAATTATAGATACAAAATACCATTTTGAACAAACTGTAATGATACCGATAAGGTGCTGTTTTTACTTTAAATGCTAATATATATGGATAAGGATATATGACTGCCAAATGAGACAATTCTCCATCCAAGGTATAAAAAGTTAAAAATTATAAATACTGCCCCCCCCCCAAAAAAAAATATATTAAAAACGAAAAACCTTATGAACCATATCAATAAACGACAGCCACTTATTTTCATCTATCTTATACGTGTTTTTCCTATGCATTATCTGAATTATACTTCAAGGAATACCCATTTCAATACGTAATACCATGCGCATATACTGTGCTAATATCAAGTTAGACTAAATACAGCGTAAAATACATTTTCATCACAATGAAATTACAAAATTGCAGAAATTCTTGTTTAATATAAAAATGTTACGCGCAGATTTAAGTCAATAATAAAACTAATTCTATTTGTAAAAATTCTCACTTAGGAAAGTAAATGATCAACAATTAGTTGCTTTTACTTATCATCTGTGAAATAACATTAATGCTTTTTAAAATTATTAATATATTGACTTCAGTATGCAACATATGTATTTTTTTTAGTGTGTTTACTAAAGATGCAGACATGACGATACAAATAGGAAAGATACTTATATTTTACCTGTGATGTTAACGCTGCATTTGCAAAACAGGGTAAGTATTATATTGATATAGATAGCCCTTTGGTTTGTTGTCATTCAACAGGTATAAATCAGAATTGGATTACAATTTGCGCGAATTTGATTATTGAAGAATCTATATACTATACCTATTCCAGCAAATTTTACATATTTCCATAAAGTTAAAATATTGTTGAGTATTAATATTACTGTTGAGGACTTTAGTAATGCAAATTTTGCCAAATTTAACTATTTTTGAAAACACAATGGATGTCCGTTCTCAAGCTGATTAAATTTTAATTAATATTGTTGTTGGCAGCACAAGATAAAAGAGATAGAGGTGATGGTTGGGGTAGGGCAGGTGAGAGTGGGAGAAAAAAAACCCATTCTGTTTCGTTAAACCTAAAAAAAACAACAACAACAAAACAAGACAGAAAAAAAATTATGGAAAAATATATAGCTTTCAAAATGCAGGGCAATATCTATTTTTTTTTTGTAAAAGATACATCGAAAAAATGCGGTTCAGAGAGACACAAACACATCAAGTGAGTGGTAACCTAACCTTGACATCTTCTGTTTAAATTCAGTACGAAGGGACAGGTGCGAAAAAATTTCTCTTAAAAAATTAATTCATATTTTTATAACCTTTTGCTTTCTTGAAATAATTTCTGATTTTGAACACATTCACAGTTTTACATCTTACTGACTGATGTATTATTATATATGCCCAATTTCATTTTTGTATAGTCATAGGTGTTTTTCTGTATAGTAACTTGCATTACCATATGCTAATATACAACTAAAGTATATACAACCATATTCTTTTGTGAAATGAATCACATATCACGCTCAGCTACATCTTCGACAATCAGCTACATAGTCAGATCTAGAACTATGAAAATGATAACATGAAACGCACCAGTACAATACTGAGCCAGGGATACTCGGGATCAATATACTTGACTTTCTACAAGTTATGAAATTCGTTGAGAGTGGAATATATATGAGTTTGGAACTGTCTGGTTATATGCAAGGCATACAACTAGCTACATGATTTATCGGATACATTGAGAAAATAACAACATAATTTTATAAGATGCGAAAGAATATCAATGACGATAATGGACGTTTGATGAGAAGTATTAGAAAACCAACTTATGTTGAAGGAAATTTTTTCCTGCTTAAATACGATTATTTTATAGGATGTGTTGATGCACATGGTATGCATGGAGTTATAACGGAACAGACATCTGAGATCACCGCCGTTTTTGTAGGGCTGAGTCATTATTTTCTGTGGTTTTCCTTTTTGTCATGGTATTGGCGTTGTTGTTAGATTTAGTTGTATGTTTGTTTGAACTTTTAAGTCAGTTGTGTTGAATGTCTGTAGTGTGATTGTCAATGAGACAACTCTACCCAAGAGACCAAATGACACATAAATTAATAACTATAGGCCACCGTACGGCATTCAGCAACGAGCAAAGCCCATACCGCATAGTCAGCTAAAAAGGCCCCGAAATGACAAATGTAAAATAACTGTTTACATCGTTTTGGTAGCTGATCCCAATTATTGTCACAATAATCTATTCTGAATACTTGGGTTGCTCACAACGTGTGTCAATAAAGAGGATCTATAAACAATTATCATTCAAGTGGGAGGTTACGCTAGCTATACAGTATTTAAAACCCACCAACCATTTTCTTCGGAAAATGCTTGAATAAAGTCAGAAGTATGTCAGTTGTTTTTCACTTGTTCCGTGATTGAAGTGTTTAATTTTTGTCTGTTTTCATGGACTCCTCCTGTTTTGAATTGGCCGTTTAAGAGTCTAAAGAATCATGGGGAATTTCATTGTTCGTACCCAAAAATGAAAATAACGTCACGTCATTGGTTGAATTTCCATTGTTTATGACATTTTTAACCAATCACAACGTTTTGGTGTACACTTTTGAAAATATTACCCAGGATGCATTAGATTCTGAAACGGCGAATTGCCTGGTAGTTCAGTATTTTTGTTTAACTTTTTGAAGTTCTTCGACTTCTGATTTTACTGTATCTCTTTCTTGACAATTGTTCAGAAAACAATATCAAGATCTTTCTACGTTGATCTTAATTGTTGTGTCAAGGATTGATGTTTGCGTTTATAATTGTTTAAATATGAGATTATAAAAACATACTCTAGTAGGATGGCAATGTATCAATGTGACAGCATTTAACATTTAACTCTGGTTTATACCTGTTTTCCTTAAATACTTACAGTATCTGCTGTAAATAGGCTTACCTAACAGTGCACAAATCTATAAAACTTAATCTGCCTTTCGAATGGATTCGATTTCTGTGCAGGTTTATTTGTGAATTTACATTTTATTCTAAATGTCATTCTTTGTTTATTTTTGGCTGACATTACAAGACTTGACAACGTTAGACTACGGAAATAAATAATATTTCCTCTGCATTTTCCGAAGGAAAACAGTAAAAAACAAATCCCTCTGTTTTCTTCTAATTCGAGTTTAATCCGACAATTATATTCATAGCAAGATCACTTGAATAGTATAATATGCCATGAAAGTTTCTGTTAAAAAGAAAATTAATACACAATTAGCATAATTATATGGTAAACCTATTACATTGTGCACTTGAAATCTATACGTTGATAATATAAACTGTCCTTGTCGGAATTGTTCATGCGCTTACTTATACATTTTCATACATGTTGGATTAGAAAGATACATTAAAAACAAATATAAACCAGTAAACTAACAGAGGGTAGACGGAAATTGATATCAATATGACACCTGCAACAATTAGCATCACAAAGACAGTTGGGAAATATATCAATGGAACTTTCGACATACATTTCTGTGAAGACTTTTGTTGTTGTATTAAGTCGGGTTTCTTATTGCCCATGATGTTTTTTTATTAATCATTTTCGCGACCTTTCATATACATGTGACTATAAAGATTAATTTTTGAACGGAGGTCGTAAGGTGGTCTAAAATAAGTTATCTCGTTTGTAAATATCTAACATCACCTTATTTTATTTTGTTCAAAAGAAATTAAATTCATGAAGTTGCTCAGTATACAAATTTATTGACACACTTTGTTTAGGTTAATAAGCCTATAATTTTGCCTGTTCTGTTTACCACTTTTGACTTTAACGGTCTCTTGGATGAGAGCTACTTGATTTTGCATGAACACAGATAAATGATATCTTGAACTTGTAAACCAATTTTAAGCTGAAAAGACCATAACGCGCTCACC
The DNA here is from genome assembly GCF_963676685.1 of Mytilus edulis. Classification (NCBI taxonomy): domain Eukaryota; kingdom Metazoa; phylum Mollusca; class Bivalvia; order Mytilida; family Mytilidae; genus Mytilus; species Mytilus edulis. The sequence goes on along the minus strand of NC_092349.1, from coordinate 56,479,448 downwards.
TGTAAAAGCTCTAACTTCTTAAAAAACTTAACACTTAATCATTCAGTCTCCAGTAATTCGATCAATTGTCAGACTTATCCACTATTGTAAATTCAGTACTTTTCAGACAATTGTCTTGTAGAAATTAAGATCTGTTCAGTGTTTATTTAAATGTTTTTGTTTACCTGTACTAGAAAACATATACATTGTAAGCACTGAATTGTCTTAAAACGTACCGACCAGTACTAAATTGTCTATAACAAAAGGTCTCAACAATTAATACTGAATAAACAACAAGAACATTTCAGAAATTATCATAAGCTCTTTACAAGACTTGACGTATTTATGTTCAGATACTATTAAAAATGACCCTTTAAGACTACCATGTATTTACTAGTGACGAATTTTTAAATGAATGCAAATAAAAGTTACTTAGATATACATCTATTATGTATTGCCTGCCAAAAAAGTAACAATAAGTTGGTCAAATTAAGTAGATGTCCACAGATTTATTTATTATAGCTATGTATTTCCTGCCAAAAAAAGTAACAATATAATTTGGTCAACTTAAATAGACGTCCATAGATTTATTTATATTAACTTAACATTAATAAATATTTGGACTTCTACTTAAGTTTACCAAATTATTGTGTCTTTTTTAGCAGGAAATTTTTTTTTTAAATTCGTCACTAGTAAATACATTGTAGTCTTGAACGGCCATTTTGAATTTTAAGATAATTTAAACAGTGATACGGAAATAGATTGGCACCATTCCATTCATTTTTGATTGTTTTCAGTCAGAGATTATCATAATTTCAAAACTCCGACTGATTTTAACTATAGAGAGAAAGGTTGCTTAAATGTTTATACTCACGGCCAGATGTTTTTTTTAACCACTCAAAATTGACATTTGATCAACAGTTATCTTTTATGTAAACCTGTAAGCCTTGTTTAAAATACTCAGTTAAGCTTTAACATTTCTTATATCAGACTCAGTTTTCGTCTACATCAGACCCATCAGTGTCACTCGCAAAGAACAACTTGAAAGCCATCCACTATAAAAGTAAGATACCATTCTTAAAAGACATACAATTTGGAAAACATATTTTTTGAAGAAAACAAATTAGTGAAAAAGTAATCCAATTTTAAGTCATTAATCATTTAAAAAATAAAGTTTTTGTTTGTTTTATATTGTATATGACTTAAATATCATATATTTAGGACTATAAAGTGCGATGGTACTCTAAAGTACGATGGTCACGCTAAAGTGCGATGGTCTACGCTAAAGTGCGATGGTGTCAGACGCTAAAGTGCGATGGTTGTTTGTTTTTTCAATGCGATCAGATGACACACTAAAGTGCGATGGTATGCCACGCTAAAGTGCGATCATCGGTATGCTACGCTAAAGTGCGATGGTATATGACACGCTTAAAGAAGTTGGTTTACACGCTAAAGTGCGATGGTGTAACGGGAATGGTGTTCAGGCAATGTCTTTTGTTTTTTGCTGTATTGATATTAGTTTTCGTATATTGTTTATAAATTATGCCGTTGTTTTTCTCTTTTGAATTGTTGTATACGAGTTATTGTGTGGTTTATATTACTAGCTATTCGGCAAGAGCCGATACTCCACACCGTGCTATTTTCCAAGCTGGAGTTGGCCAAAATTGCCTATATTAGCATAGAACTTTCATGAAAAAACAATCGTTTGTAAAAAAAAAAAAAAAAAAAAAAGGAGTTGAAATAGGACTTTATGTGACAATATATTCAAATTACCTTTTAAAAGTGCACCTAACATTACAGTTGAAAACAAAATAAATGGAAAATGAAGTTCATGAATAAATATATAGGTACATTAACCTGACTACTGAAGCTTCTAATGGATAAAAAGTGTTCTTGAAGGATTTTGCAAACAAAAGGCAGGATGTGTCACGATCATGTGTCCAATCATGTGTAGAAAATAAATTACTGTTAAAAGGTCGGCGGCCATTTTCCTCGTGAATATCAAGGCGGGATTTGTCTAAGTGCTGTGATTAAAGTAAGATCTGAATACCAAATTAAGCAAGTTAGCTTTACAGGTTATGTAACTTCGCAAAATACATAAGGTGTGTACATAATGATCAATCAGACATTCCGGGACAATATAAAAAGTGCATTCCCAGTATATTAGGGAAATGCATTTGTACGATAATAATTAAACCCAATAATTATGTGTATAATTATTTTAAAACTCAGGAAAAAGGTTGATTTGAATAAAACTACCGCGCAAATATAGGTATAACTTTTCCAGTAACAAGATCATGAATTGGACGATATTGGATATTTCCACTACCCGATGACCACTTATATAATTGAAGGATTAAGTATTCAATTAGTAGTACGTGCATTAGATATCATTGACAATATTGCTAGAAAAAATCAAAGTTCTTTAAATGACATTATCATAAAATTGATAATACGAAATACTATTTTAGGAAGTTTTTTCTTAAGAAAAGTATATCTTAGTACTACCATGGAAGTATTATATTGTCAGGAACTCCAACGAAAAATTAGCACATTCCAATCCCACTGATTTCTTTAAGAAAATAAAAGGTTCCGACTCAGTTTGTCAAGTACGTGATAACTCCTTTGTGGGGTATCTGTGATGCCGCTTTCGCCTGTTCTTTTAACTGAAGCTGGTCTTATCACGTGATTTGATATCGAGTGTCTTATCTACCTAATGTTAATAATCACGGAAACGCCCGTGGTTATTTGTGAATCGCCACATGAATAACAACACCTGTTTCTGTTCAATAAATGAAGAACAACGCTGAAAAGATCGAAAAAATTGGTCCATATTTAACAGAATGACATAAGAAAATTTACTGCATTCGGAAAGAGGGCAAGCTTATTTTTAGTTTTGTTGAGTATGTTTTAATCATTGGAACTTGGAAATCGGGAAATATCCGATTATGAAAATTACATTATTCTGAAGTAGAGTCTTTGCAGAAAATAATGTGATGCGCTTGTAGTGTGCCAGATGGTGCCAGATAACTCAAATTTTAAGTTAAAGATTGTAAACTTTTATCGAGTGTTACACAAATATTTTTGGTTTTCTCTATCGTAAAATGTTATTAACTTATTTATCAAATATGTTTTAAAGACTAAAAGAGGTTAATAATTACACGCATGTGATGAATAAAGGCAACAGTAGTATACCGCTGTTCAAAACTCATAAATCCATGGACAAAAAACAAAATCGGGGTAACAAACCAAAACCGAGCGAAACGCATTAAATATAAGAGAACAACGACACAACACCGAAACGCAACACACACAGAAACTGACCAATCATCAGACAAAACACCACGAGAATAACAAATATAACATGAAAACCAAATACAAGAATTTGGGATAGACAAGTACCGTGCCACGTCTTATCTCAATATCTCAAAAACAAGAGAAAACACAAACGACTCAACGTTAAAATACAACACACAGAGAAACGAACAATAATATAACAATGACCATCTTCCTGACTTGGTACAGGACACTTTTAAAGGGGAATAAAAGTGGTGGGTTGAACCTGGTTTTATGGCATGCCAAACCTCGCACTTTAATGGCAAAGTTAAATATAACATTGAAATGACAACATAATATTACAGGACTACAATACAAATAAATAGGAGAAATATTAGACAAAGAAAAACATGATTAATAGATAACAAAAAGCATCAGGTTTAAAATTCAATACGCCCAAAACGCGCCTTGTCCACACAAGACTCACCAGTGACGCCCAGATATAAAAGATCGAAAGTGAAAAAAGTACAAAGTTGTACAGCACTGAAGATCAAAAATTGAAAAGGTCTCGCCAAATACGGCATTGTTTTTATGCCCGGGACAAGAACATTCTTATTATATAGAACAACTCATGCTATTGCAAACAGTAAATTTCATCAAATGAATATGAAAGAGATATACACAAAGAAACTGAAGCATCAAACATTACAGAAAACTAAACCTGAATACATAACGCCTAGATATAAAAGATCGAACGTGAAAAAGGTACAAAGTTGTACAGCACTGAAGATCAAAAGTTGAAAAGGTTTTGACAAACACGGCATTGTTTTTATGCACGGGATAAGAATATCCTTATAATATAGAACACTTAATGCTATTGCAACCAGTAAACTTTTATCGACAACTTTTATGACCTATACATAGCAATATCAGGTTACGAGACATGCAGATGAATTGTTACACTTTTTATGATAATTCCAAAGTTGTAAACAACCTTAAACATTCAACCTAGTCCGAGATTACTCGATCTGACGTCTGACAGACTTATTTTTACGGATGGCTTTTAATATTTCTGGATGCATTTAAAGAACGATCACCATGATGGGCCCTAAGCAGTTTATTTTTTTTTATCATGGAAACCAATTTAGAATTCATTTATGTGTTTAAAAGCTTTTACAGTTCTGAAACATCTTACATCGTATGCTAAGCAATTTATGTTTCTGTTTTTTGTTAAATTGCATGAAATATTTGCCATTGGACTTTTAGTAAACAGACTGTTTTCACCAAATAGAAAAAAAAACAAAAAAAACTGAAGAGTAAAAATACTCACAAGCCATAGACATGTCAGTTTAAGTTGCAATCAATTTTAAAACAGTAAGATTTTAATTCGTGAGAGAGACGTTAGCTAGACACGCGTAACTGTAATATACATGTTAGGCTTGAAAATCATAAGATTCTCATGTAAAGTAAACGGAAAAGTTTTTATCAGTAATTATTATCAGGTTTTACTGCTAACTGTCATACAAGTGAGAGGTTTAGCTAGCTATAAAACCAGGTTCAATCCACCATTTTCTACATTAGAAAATGCCTGTACCAAGTCAGGAATATGACAGTTGTTATCCATTAGTTTGATGTGTTTGGACTTTTGATTTTGCCTTTTGATTTTTGATTTTCCTTTTTGAATTTTCCTCGGAGTTCAGTATTTTTGTGTTTTTACTTTTTTTTGACAAATATTGTAATGAAGTGTTTAATGAAAGAATTTCCAACAATTAATCCAAAAGTTGGCCGGGGGGACGGTGTTAAAGAGCTTTGATCCGAAAAAAAATCAAATATTTTGATTTATTGTTTACTAAAAGTCCAATGGCAAATATTTCATGCAATTTAACAAGAAACAGAAACATATGTTGTACTAAGATGTTTCAGAACTATAAAAGCTTTTAAACACATAAATAACTTCTAAATTGGTTTCCATGATAAAAAAAAATAAACTGCTTAGGGCCCATCATGGTGATCGTTCTTTAAATGCATCCAGTAATATTAAAAGCCATCCGTAAAAATAAGTCTGTCAGACGTCAGATCGAGTAATCTCGGACTAGGTTGAATTTTTAAGGTTGCTTACAACTTTGGAATTATCATAAAAAGTGTAACAATTCATCTGCATGTCTCGTAACCTGATATTGCTATGTAGATGTCATCACATGCGTGTAATTATTAACCTCTTTTAGTCTTTTAAACATATTTGATAAATAAGTTAATAACATTTTACGATAGAGAAAACCAAAAATATTTGTGTAACACTCGATAAAAGTTTACAATCTTTAACTTAAAATTTGAGTTATCTGGCACCATCTGGCACACTACAAGCGCATCACATTATTTTCTGCAAAGACTCTACTTCAGAATAATGTAATTTTCATAATCGGATATTTCCCGATTTCCAAGTTCCAATGATTAAAACATACTCAACAAAACTAAAAATAAGCTTGCCCTCTTTCCGAATGCAGTAAATTTTCTTATGTCATTCTGTTAAATATGGACCAATTTTTTCGATCTTTTCAGCGTTGTTCTTCATTTATTGAACAGAAACAGGTGTTGTTATTCATGTGGCGATTCACAAATAACCACGGGCGTTTCCGTGATTATTAACATTGGTAGGTAGATAAGACACTCGATATCAAATCACGTGATAAGACCAGCTTCAGTTAAAAGAACAGGCGAAGGCGGCATCACAGATACCCCACAAAGGAGTTATCACGTACTTGACAAACTGAGTCGGACCTTTTATTTTCTTAAAGAAATCAGTGGGATGGGAATGTGCTAATTTTTTGTTGGAGTTCCTGTCAATATAATACTTCCATGTACGGAGTAACTAATACGAATTTATTCTTGATCGAGTTGATAAATATTATATTGCTATTTATGTCTGTTGTTGAAAGGGAATGCATGCAAAATGTCACCTCATTGCTTTGGTCATTGCTGATTGAAATGTAACAGGGCTAGCAAACACAGTTTTTAGATGCTATTCTTCATTAGAAAATATTTCATACAGTCCGTATCTTTGAGAAAGTAGATATCTGAATTAACTTTTTTTCCCATTCGCGTTATCTGTTCTAAACTACTTTCGTAATATTCAACGAACTATAAATTTTCAATTTAATCATTCGTCATCCTAAGAGTTTGAGTAAATGTGCTTAAACTGGTCAGTTTTAAAACAATTCTTATAAACCTTAACAGTCAACGACTACTTTAATATAGTTGTTCGCAGAAGTAGTCAAAAATTAAAGGCTCACTCATTTGTATCCAACACATAGTTGGACAGATGACCGTCACACTTTCTGTCTGTGTCCAATACATTGAGGTAAATCACTGTTGTTCAAACACAGCATTCTATTTTCCATTTGCAAATTCCTATAAAAGTGTAAACATTTTGTTCATTTCTGAATAACAAGAAAATATGTTTTGAAAATTTACTTGTTTCTAAGAGGAAGTCTTGGAGCCTTCTGTCGTTATTAAGATGTTTTATGATGTCTCCTAAATTATAATATTAACGAATCAGGAACATATGGGTACTTATATGTAATACAACGAACAATCCGTAATACCGTTGATAACCATGACATATTTGAAGCCTTTCTACATACAAAAATACCTGTACCAAGTCATGAATATGACAGCTGTTATCCATTCGTTTAATGTGTTTGAGCTTTTGATTTTGCCATTTGCTTAGGGACTTTTTGATTAGAATTATCATAGGAGTTTTATTATTTTACATTTTGCCAATGTTGTGTTTCAGCAAACAATGTCTGACTTCAGATTTATTTTGAACTTTAAGTGTCAATAAACTGAATTTTAAAATAATATGTAGTTTAAGAACAGTTATATGATTCATACTTTTATATTGGCACGCATTTGATTAATTTATCGATTGATACTTGAGTGATGCAACTTGCTTTAAGGGCGAGATTTTAATTAAAAATTGAGACAATAGCTACACTTTGAAATACAGATAAATGGAGATATATTTGAATTGATACAAGAAAACGTAGGTATGTTGGATAGGGGCTGATATTTCGTCTTGCGACAAAACACCTCAGACAATTATCACAAGCCGTACTCTTAAACTTGTAGAGAGCGAGCGCAACTCTCAACATATACGATAAGGGAGATAGGACCTTTATCGGGACTCCGGGATCGGGTGTTTTAGCTCGGGATATCAAGATTGACCCTTTCGGGATCTGTGAATTCTTTTTTCGAATTTCGGGATGTCGGAAATTCGGGACCTCAGGATTTCGTGTTTTTAAGCCCGGGATTTCGGGATCAGGACCCCTCCTCCCCTGCCTTTACGATGAACCGTATAAAAATTCATAAAAGGTCTTAGATAACAAAATGTGAAACGTTACAAGAGAGAAAAATAACGACAATATTTCAGCTTATCATACAACATGGCAACCATAGTTTTTCGTACTTTATATGACCTTTTTGACATCATTTGATTCGAATGTCACTGTTGAGTCTTTTGTATACGAAACGCGCGTCCGGCGCAATATAAAATTTCAATCCTAGTATCTATGATGAGTTTATTTTGAAGGAGTTGAAACATAAGTTGAAGTTATTCTTTATACTTTTTTTAAAATTGCAATATTGCAACAACTACAATGCACCATTTAAAATCTTGTCTGTACAAAAAGCAATAACTACTGGACGGATATGGCACCCTATTGTCAGTCAGAATACACGTTTTTTTTATTCATTTCTTTTGGCAATTACAGTTTGCAATTTTATTAAAATATTTTTGATACTGTAATACAATTTAAGAAATGTATAGTACACGAAGTGAATATATACTTATTGAAAGATATATCGATTATTTAATGCAAATTAATGACCAGTGTCAAATGTTAAGGTTATGGTGTCGACAAACAAGCTGTATAAGTATTTGTATCGACGCATTAATCAAAGACCTGTTATGGTAGACTGGTGACGTGAAAGCATATTCCATTTTAATTTTGATACTTAGAAAAGAAAAAAAAAAAACATGGATAGTAATGTTAAACTTGTTAACTTTAGCTTTTCTTTTCTCTCCACAGATGTAGAAATGGAGCATCATCGACGACACTTGAACTTTGAAAAAATAAAACTCAATGTCAGAGGAAGACGTTTTGAGGTAATTTCGTCAACGTTGAGAAATATTCCTAACACTCGACTATCGTCTCTTGATAAGAACTCAAAGTTTTATGACGTGGCAAGAGATGAGTATTTCTTTGACAGGGACCCGGATGTCTTCAATTCTATTATTAATTTATATGTAATGGGAAAATTACACATTCCTAAAAATGTATGTGGAGCGGTCATGAAAGAGGAAATGACGTATTGGAAAATTCCTCATCAGAAAGTTTCCGAATGTTGTTTGCGAACTTTTTATCAAGTTGAAGAAGACCAAGGGATGATCGAGGAGATAAAACGAGCGTATGAATACACAGAGACTTTACAAACAGAGACCAGTTGGAAAATCAAAGCATGGCTGATGTTTGATCAACCTGGGTCATCAATACATGCCAAGGTATTATACAATTTCATATTACCCTTCTTGTGACTTCGGAGTTTATAATATTTTGACGGGTACCTACTCTATAGGTAGGACATTCTGATATTCGATAAAGTATCACTGTATTGAAGACTCATTGATGGCATTCCACTGTTTTCTGCTTTTTGATCGGGTTGTTGTCTCTTTGACACTTTCCCTATATCCATTCTCAATTTTAAGATCGCATAAAAAAGTAAAACCAAGCCTACAATCGGGTCAGTTTTGTCAAGTAAAGAAATCATAAAATAGATGCTTTCTAAAATTAAAATATCCCCTTTGTTTATTCAGACACAAAAATGAAAACATATTTTATTTATTTCACTAATTATGTAAGGGAGCTATGAAGATGATCTCACATAAGACATGCAATCCATATTTCCCGCGGGCATTGGCCGAGAGAAATATAATTTTTAGAGGGTGAACATGTCTTCAAAATTAGCACTACCGATAAAAAGTAGTTATTTATTCTATGACATTTTTTTCTGTTTTGGTGTTACGGCTGAAATGAGTACGTTAATGACTTAATATGCTGTCAGATATCTAAAATCGTTCACGTCATTATATTTATTAACTGCGAATACGTCGCACTATGTAGCTCTCATATTGTTTTAAATTTTATTTAGACACTGTATCTTTATTCTCTAACATGTCAACAATATCATATATTTATTGAAATTTATAAACAAAAAAATTACAATGAGATATTTGAACCTATGTTTGTGTTTTGGTGTTTCTTTTTGCTGTTACTTTATACGAATCGTTACTTTAATTAGGTGGGTTGGGTAAAGCAGTGGCGGATCCAGGGGGGGGGGGGGGTTCCGGGGGTGCGCACCCCCCTTTATTTTTGCCGATCAATGCATTTGTATCGGGACGTATGTTTTGCACCCCCCTGCACCCCCCCTTTGCCCTGGGTTAGCACCCCCCTTTCGAAAATTCCTGCATCCGCCCCTGTAAAGCGATGTTCACAAAGTCAAAAATCAAGTTGTAGCATGAAAAGCAAAAATTGTATTTGATTATTGCCATTTAATTTTTATTTTAACATACAGTTTTATTTTAGGTATGGCATGGGTTTTACATGGTAGTTCTTTTAATGAGTGCTGTAGTTTATTGTTTGTGGACCACGCCTTCACTAAGGACGACATTATACCTATCTGCTGTAACTCCAGAGGATTATCCTTTTATCAAAAGTGGCGCTAGCTTAAAATTAAAACAGTTGATCTTAATGGATCCTATACCGACATTATTTGCACTAGAAATTTTCTGCTTACTTGTATTTACAATAGAGTGGACCCTTCATTTTTCATTTTGTCCTCAAAAGGTTAATTTCCTAAAAAGACCACTTAATCTTATAAATGGTCTCTTAGTAGTTTGCATGTGGATATCATTTGGTCTGGAGTTTGCTAAGGGACACCTTGCCGCTAATTCGTCTACAAGGGAGTTGTATTTCGTATGTAAAGCGGTAAACATGATGCGATTGGTTCTTTTTCTGCGGTTAGAGAGGCAAATAAGTACATTACGGGTATTGATAATGACGATAAAAGGAAGTATGAAAGAACTATGTTTACTATTGATATCGTTTGGAATGGCAACAATGATTTTTTCTACACTCATATACTACGCAGAAATTCATGCTAACGATGGATTTGATAGTATTCAAATTTGCATGTGGTGGTCTGTTATCACAATGACCACGGTTGGATACGGTGACTATGTTCCGTCAACAACGATTGGCTATTTAGTGGGTGTCGTCTGTGCTGTATGTGGATTGTTGCTACTAGCAATGCCAATTGCGATCATTGCATCGAATTTCTCCGAATATTATTCTCATCAGAAAAATCGTGATAGGTACATAACAGCAATCAAATCAGAAATAAATAATAGTCAAATGAATGGCAGTGGAACATCAGTGAAATCTAATAAAACCATTCCTATGAACCACAACTGCACGTGATCAATAACACTATTCCCGTCAACCAATAGCTGCACGTGATCAATAACACCATTTCTGTTAACAAGTAGCTGCACATGATCAATAACAACACCCCCGTCAACCACTAGCTGCACGTGATCAATTACACCATTCCCGTCAACCACTAGCTGCATGTGATCAAAATATTTTGTATGCATTCCTTCATTAAATCATTTTGTCACAAAAGTCGTGTGTTTTTTGAACAGTTTTACAATTTGAAATAAAGTATATACCAAAGTATAAACACTCCATGGAAGATGGCTTGAACAAATATATTTAATGACGTCAAGGATTGATAGAGTTATTTACGTGGAGTAACTTCTGGTTGAACTGATGTGTACACACTTTAACGGATAAGTATATTAAGGGACGCGTAAAAAATCCCATATATATGTTTAATCACACTGAGCATGTATGTCACTCTTTGCCGATTAAGGCCTGACATTTTTGTTAACTATGTAATTGCAACGGAAATCGTGAAACAAAAACCTATGCATACTTAACCAGACTCAAGCTAGTGTTACGGCCAGAAATCGCCTTTAAATTGTAGCCAACAAAAGACACAAATCAATTATAAAAATTAACAAGATTTATTATACAAATGTTTACAAAAGATATTACACAAATATTACTGTTAACTTAACTGTCAAAAATATGAGTCCAATCTGTTATCTTTATCTGTATCCGGAAATCTTTCGGAATCCAATTTGAATATTACGTTCACTACTAATGTCACAATCCAGTATGATGTTGTTTGTAGAATAAAAGTGTCAATCCAAATGCTGTGAATACTAATGTCTATCAATGTCTATGTCCAAGTTTAATTATGAGAGTTTAACTTTAGTGTCTGTATATATAGTGTTGTCATGGAAAATTCTAGAACACTCTATAATGGAACATTGTGGAAAATCCTGGAAAGTTACAACGGAAGTTTCTGGAATAACGTAGAAGTTTAAATTACGCATCTTTTATCAGGATCATTCTAGAAAGTTCCAATCATTTTGTGATTGTTCCAGTGATTCATAAAAGATTATTTGGTAAACAACTATCAGGCCATACAACACAAATTAGGCCAACATAAATAAACATAATAATTACAATATCATAACACTAGCGACCAATTCCAGCGGCGACCTATCAAGCTAGCGACCAATTCTATCGACCACTTAAGTTAACACTGAGCCTAAACACATAACAGAACCATTTCGAGATATGTCTGAAAACTACATTATACTACAACGTTATACTAATATTTAATACGTGATGTATCGCTATTGATAGAAACAATACATACTTAATATACTTTGGAAAGGAAACATTGAAAAGGAAACACCTATTAATTTTGTTTTAATTTTATTTTGGATTCCAACAAATAAACATGAGTAGAGTGCTTGCTTGCTTGCTGGAGGCTAATATTCTAAATCAGTTATTCAGTTTTTGAAGACTTTATATTACATATGGTATTATACATTAATTTCAAATTGAGATTTTTGTTTTAACTAGATATACTGTTTCCAGATTATATATTAAAAAAAACCCTTTATGGTCCAATTACCTCATATGGTCCAGTCTGTTGATAATAAAACGAGTATAATACTAATATGGTCCAATCGTACGCGTACGGTCAGATCATATGAGTATACGCATATGGTCATGACCGCACGCGTATGGTCCAAATATTGATATGGTTCGGAACATATTCGTAAGTATTGTAAAACAGAATAAAAAAAAATCTAAGTACAGCCGTTCAAATGTCAACTTACGGTGAGATAAATAAAATGTTTAAGTGAACAAGGAACTAGAAAAATATCGAGTATTTCCTCAAAACCATTTAGGTTTAAGGGGAGTGGTTCTCGAAACAGTATAATGGGTATAGTCCAAGGCACTTCAGATAATACTGAAAGCAGTAAAACAAATAAAAATATAATAAGAAAGAAAAAACAAAATTTATTCAATGCAACATTCATCAAGTCAAAACATTTAAACTACGTTCAGCCAGAATGAGATGCATTTTTTTTTTAAATCTTTAATTCAACATTTATATACAACAGATATATTACATATTACTCAAAAATATCACAAGAATGTTTTAAGTATAATGACATAAATAATCAACACGAAAATTAGAAAATAAATGTTATGAATCCTTCGGTTTCTAGTACAACAATGTTGTTCTTTAAAAAGAGTTTCTCAAAAACATTTCTCACACATCTTGCATCACACAAGTATTCATACAGAATAGTTTTATACTGTATAAGCATGATAAGGTCAACTTGACTGTTTAAACTCTTAAGTAAATTTCTTCTGTGATGATACAACTTTTATTTTTTTCTCGTTTCAACCTTTATTCAGACATTATGTAGCATGTTATTAATAAAGTGACCGATAAAGACAAAAGAGTAATAAGTTGTCTAACAGATAACATTTTATACATTATTCCTTATTCAATTAATTCTTTTTAGATAAATTATTCGTTTTTTTTTTATCAATTACACAATGCAATGTGAAGAAAAAATACTGATTTAATGACAAAAACTAATGTTGTGTGACTCTTCTTTCTTATCTTCTCAAATGTAATTGGGGTAAGTTTCAAATATATCTCGTTGATTTTGTGTATCAATTTGTTTTTATTTTATCTTTATTCAATCGTTCAACATATATATTTAAATATAGATACATCTGCAATCTTTTTTTTTTGTCTTTAAAGGATACGTCTGCAATCTTTCAGTTTCAAATCAGTAAAATTTATCAGATACATCAACATATGGAAGTTTTTAACGACCTTGACTGGCTATACAGCCCTTGCACTGTGAGATACATCGTAATAATATTATTATTATTATTTCATCTAAATAAGTATTAAAAAAATGGTAAGCAAAAGTAAATAACATTACAAAATTTATAATATAGTATTAATAAATGGGTAATTTTATAATGGACTGGTTATATATCCAAGGTCTGTAATAACGGCCCAAGGATTGCTGTAATGGCCCGAGGCAACGCCGAGTGCCATTACAGTAATCCGCGGGCCGTTATTACGGACCGAGGATATATAACCAGTCCATTATTAAATTACCCATTTCTTAATACTTTTATTAACCAGTTCTGAGGCAATAAAAATGGAATTGTATATTTTCTTAATTATTTACTGATAACAAAATTTTTCAACAAGGACAACAAATACAGATTGAATTAGGAACTTGTCTGCTCGTGTGTTTCCGTCGGATCAACTTCGTCATTGTTGTTGTTGTCATTGTTCAAGCGGTTTACTTCGATTTCATGTAGCTCGACATTGTCATGGGATTGTTCCCCTTGCAGGACGGAGGTAAGAGCGTCGAACGTCTCCTTCTCTGCAAGCACTTCGTACCTCATTATGTCATGAGACAAAACATCAAGCATGTCTTCGCCATTCTTGGCGTATCTGTCCGATATTTTTGCAGGAACAAGGCCTGCCATACTGTACTGTCGTCTGCGTCTATAGAGTTCCGGTTCTAAATATAGCACGCAAAATGTTGCTAAAAGAAGTTACGCAGTCCTGGACTTGTAGGTAATTCCACAGAAAAGTTGCACAGATCTTTTCAAAACATAAAATTGAAATCGAAGCGGACACTGATGTCAGCCATTTTTTTTTGGTTTTTCAACATTATTGCACGTGCTCATAAAGGACTGGCAACAAATCAATAATGGACCGGATATGAGTCATAATGGACCGGGTAAAAGTCATAATGGACCGGGGTGACTATTTTGGGTAAAATAATGTATTGACACCTATTATAATGATAGGACAGTTAAGCTTATAATTATACTAACTGGTTAATAATAACACACGTCAAATAAATAAAGGATCTGGAATGTCAGTCTTGTTCAATTATTAAATATATTCAATTAGAATGAGTAAAATGAAAATATAATATGATAAGCAAATAAAAAAAAAAAACAGTCGAAAATAATTAATAACTGAAAAGGGAAACAATCTAGTCCTATAACATTTATAAAAAATTACCATATCGGCCCGATCAAGAGAATATACAAAGTAGTACATATATCAAACAAAATAGTTACTAGGCATATTTATAAATCTTTGTCAATAAGTATAATATTTAGTTCATTTTGGTATCTAATGAAAGCGTATTCATTTAGGATCACCAAAGACCCGTGTTGAATAATAATCAGAAAAAAATTAATAAAAAACAGGGCATATTTCCCCCGTTGTATAGTTGGTTTAGTACCTGTTTTTTATTCTGGAATTTCTGGGGGTCCAGAAGACAGCAATACACAGTTAGGAGTTTGGTTTCGCATTTTGGCCCCGATGGATTTTTTATATATGAAAGTTGTTGTGCAATAAAATTCATTTTCAGACAGCTGATTACTAATTTAGCCTTCAAAAATGGTTTATAAAA
Source organism: Mytilus edulis (assembly GCF_963676685.1). Classification (NCBI taxonomy): domain Eukaryota; kingdom Metazoa; phylum Mollusca; class Bivalvia; order Mytilida; family Mytilidae; genus Mytilus; species Mytilus edulis. The sequence continues at coordinate 56,464,240 of NC_092349.1, read as the reverse complement.
CATCAATGTTATTTTTACATGTTTAATTAGCTATTTTCTTTTTGACTTTCCGTATTTTCATAGCAATACCAGCCATAGGTCCAGAAATTAATGTTATATTTCTGGTGCACTTTCCCACCCGGGCAATTTCATGAATAAAAGGGTCTGGGACAAGCTTTCAATTCCACTAGGTGTGGGTAAAAACTTTGCCGTAGGGAACTGTACAGAAAGAGTGAAAACATGAGCCCATACCCATTACTGTATAGGTACCTCAGACTTTATATGAACAGTGAAGTCTTCACGTGCACTCTCCCACCCTGAAATTGATACGAGTTGAAGATATGGATAAAAGCTATCCTGATAACCACCTGCGGTCAAGAACTTTGCCGTAGAGGGGTGGCAGACCCTTTCATTCAAGAAAATGCCCATGTGGGAAAGTGCACCGGAAGCTGACAACAACATACTCAATTTCTCATGTTGGTCCATTATGGGTGGTGGCAGCAGTCGCTTTACTCCCATCCCCCTACGGCAAAGTTCTTGACCGCAGGTGGTTAGATAGAAAGCTATTATTCATATCTTCAACTCGTATCAATCCCTGGGTGGGAAAGTGCACCTGACACTGGCCATCCAAAGCCTGATGTACCTATACAGTTATGGGTATGGGCTCATTTTTGAGTCTTTCTGTACAGTTCCCTACGGCAAAGTTTTTTCCCACACCTAGTGGCGATGTTATTTTTTTCGTGTCCAACGTACATTCTTTCGGCAAGCCTCGCAAGCCCCATACGGTAAAGTCCGCCACCGGACATGGCTCAAATGACAGGCAATAAATCAGAGCAGGGCCCTGAAATGATTTTTTGGGGGTTAAACCCTTCTGGGAATAGAATCCCACCTACACTTTCTCAATAACATCCAAATATTAAAGAAAAATTCCTTGGCTCTAACTCCAAATATGGACAATTTTATGTTTAATAATGGGGTCCTGAAATCGTTTGAAAGCTTCCGATGTGCTATTTGTTAACCTTTTCTAATTAACCGGACCAAATCACTACTTTACTTTAAAATTCATGACCCAATTTTTTTTACAGTGTGCTTTAATCCCCTTTACTTGCTATAAAGGCATAAAACATGAAGAAATACATTTGGAAAGGGTATAAAAAAATGGAAATTAACAGACTGTCCACACAAAGGACTAATCAAAGGACGATAACTGTGTACTGACAACGAAAAATCAAAGGACGATAACTGTGTACCCGGACCATTTGAGGATGCCGAATGTATAGAAAGCCAGTATTGGTAATTCTTTCGAACATAAGATATTTCTTATTTCGTTTATTTGAAAGCTTATACATTGTATACAGGAACAAGTTTAAGTCAACTCATATTAAATAGTTATTATATGCTACGCCTACAACAGTAAAGACCGTAATGTTATCTGATCTGTAGGTTTGTTCGTTCGTTCGTTTTTCCGTGTATCCATCCATTTATACTGTATTAGATTGAATCTAAGATGACATTGTAGTCAGATCAAGTTGAAACTAGGTACACATGTTTATTAAAATATGTTCTTTTTAAAACCATTTACGGTTCTCTGAATATGAAAAATAATTGTGCGAGCAAATCATCATAGACAAACACTGTTTTTTTTTCTAATTCAATTTGTTTACTTTTTATTCTCATTTCGTATCCTTAAATTACTCGTATATAACTATTATGTGATTGGGGGATGTACTATCCGTTTTCAATAGTTTATTTGCAATCCTTGATTTTTGTTTACCATCTCGGTTAAGAGTTTGGAAAACCGAGAAAACGTAAAGAAGACCTCAAAATATATTATATGCCCTTACCTATAGAGTAAAATACGTAGAGGAGCGCACTTTCCATTCTATAAATACATATATAAATTTCAGTGGCGGATCCAGCCATTTAAAAAAGGGGGGTTCCCAACCCAGAGTAAAAAGGGGGGGTCCAACTATATGCTCCCAATCAAATGCATTGATCGTAAAAAAAAAACGGGGGTTCCAACCCCCCCTCCCCGCCATGGATCCGCCACTGTATAATAACATAAAGTATGTGTTTATGTAGGGGAATAAAAATCGTTCGCTAAAAAAAGATTGTTCCTTTGCTTTCTGTGTAATTTTCGCTGTGCATTTGCTGATTAAAGATACTCTATCTCCTTAGTTTTTCTATTGAATTACGATATTTTGACCTTTTACGATTTTCTGGGACGTTCTCCCTTTACTGATCTATATTGATGCTGACATTTAGCAAACAAACTAGTCAGTACATTAGGCTACATACAACATAGATGTTGTAGTGTCCCTTCTGATTTGATATGATGGATATCTCTAGTTATTTAAAGGTTAAAAAACAATATAAAACGTATTGGTAGCCATATTTTATTTTTAACAGAACGTTGTTTCAATATGTCGTTTTGTGGTTTTCTCATATACCACATTATGATTCTTTGACAAGTTGATTCTTATTGTGTTCTTTAGTGGTCGCTAGGATTGGTCGCTAGCTTGAGTCTGGTCATACTTATGCAAAACAAAACAAAAAAAAAAAAAAAACGTCAAAATTCAGGAAATCAATATACCGCAAATAAACCAATCTAAATATAACAATGAAAGATAAATGTAAGTATCATAACAATCTCGTGTCAACCATGTTTTTAGTCGAGAAGTAGATGTCACTGAGGGGACAGTCATAAACCATAAGTCAAGGGAAAACCGACAAAACGCGAGAGTTATATCAGGCGATCAAGGAAGGTAAAATTATCCTGCTTTACGCGTTGCAACCTTTGTGTTGCTAATAATAAGTGCAAATCCAGTGACAATTTGCATTCGTTGATGGCAGAATCGAAGAAAATAGGGTGTTGCTAAACGGCGGAAACGGAAAACGGAACGGAAAAGGAAAACGGAAACAGAAAGATTTAACATCTTTTCTTTGAGGGTATTTTATCTACATAAGCATGTTTTATTGCATGGGGAATAAATTTAAAATAAAAGATTTTAAAGCAAAAAGTATTGAAATAATTACCAGGAGATAATGAGACTGATTTTAAATATTGAAGTATGCTGTTTGGTATTAACATAAGAAAAACATTGTATCTTCTAGAATGTAAATCAATAAAAACGAATTGATGTGCAAAAAGCGGCGAACAATCAGTAGCCTACATGGATATATACGATTTGCACAGTGCCCTTAACGTCAATGTCCTAAGGTTTTCAAAATCAAATTGTCTACGCTGCTTAAAATAGTATACCGCGTAATTCTCCTCTGAAAATTCAATTCGTCTCAAGCAGACGTGAATTTTGTTTCATAATATTACAATTGAAAATAGTGTCACTCATTCAGAGTAGCAGAAAACATACAAAGATAGGCGAAAAATACCAAAGGGTTATTCAAACTCAGAAGCCGAAAACAAACCGTCAACGCCATGAATAAACAAGAAAAATGTACAAAAAGACCAAAAGACAAACAGACCAACAATTGCACACAAATTGAAAATACAACATATAAGCTAAAAGCTGAGCAATACGAGCCCCACAGAAAACTTGGGGTGATTTCAGCTGCTCCAGAAGGAAAATAGATCCAGCTTCACAAGTGACACCCGTTAACATAGACATGTATTCATATTCATTCACACAAAAGCAATATTGAAATTTGAAAGTTACTTATATTGGTAGTCTTTTATGATTTTGGTGCTATGTCAAGACAACTGAAAATTCATTCTGCTCTGTTGTTTTTTATGATGGAATGATACTTTATTTCACACTACGCATCTGATCGTTTGGATGTTTCTACTGGCCGTACATAAGTTTTTCCAAAATATCACTAATATCATTTACTAAATAACACCTGACCCAGAACAGTTCCTTGATATACCACGAGGCATGTTGGACCTGTTTGATGTTGTTCAATTTACCACGACATTTTGCTTGCGTACGGCCTTCAACAATGAGCAAAGCCCATACCACATAGTCAGCTTCAAAAGGCCCCGAAATGACAATTTAAAACATTTCAAACGAGAAAACTAACGGCCTTATTTATGTACAAAATAATGAACGAAAAAGAAATATGTTACACATAAACAAACGACAACTAGTAAATTACAGGCTCCTGACTTGGGACAGGCACATACACAGAACGTGTCGGGGTTGAACATGTTAGCAGGATCCCAACCCTCCTCTAACCTGGGACAGTGGTATAGCATAACAACTTAAGAACGAACTATAAAAATCAGTTGAAAAGGCTTAACTCATCAGATAGACACAAATACAAGTGGACGTGGCCGGGTACTGTTACATCCCAATAACAAAAAGACACTAGGATAGACACAAATACAAGTGGGCGTGGCCGGGTACTGTTACATCCCAAAAACAAAAAGACACTAGGATAGACACAAATACAAGTGGACGTGGCCGGGTACTGTTACATCCCAATAACAAAAAGACACTAGGATAGACACAAATACAAGTGGGCGTGGCCGGGTACTGTTACATCTCAATAACAAAAAGACACTTGGATAGACACAAATACAAGTAAACGTGGCCGGGTACTGTTACATCCCAATAACAAAAAGACACTAGGTACAGATCTGCGAGTACTCGCAGTTAACTGACAGCTAGTTCAAAGCCACTAACAACTGATTAAAAAAATCATGCACCTAAGACGTAAAGCATTGATGATATTATACTAATCTAGACGGTATTATGTTTGACTATACTATGTGTTGTAGCATCTTGCAGAGAATGCATGTTTGAGATACTTAATTAGCGGAAATGCACAAATGTCTCCTGTTGTCTATTCATCAGGTATCAAGCTGGTATTGATGATTGTTGAGAAATTATAGAATAATATTATGATAGCTGCTAATTCATTTATATTTTTTAAGACTATTTTGTTTTTTACATTCTATGACCTATTTATTTTGGCCCTCATACTTTTTATGTATTGCATCCATTTTCTAATTTTGTTCTCGCCCATACTGAAGTTATTATGTCTTCCCATTTTGGATGTAACGGTTTATTTAGTGGTACATATTTAGGTCTTCTTAGTTGATACAATTATAGTGAAATGTTCATTTAATGTTTTTTGCTCTGTCGTGGTCGTTTTCTGCTGGTACTAAAACCTGCTTTAGTCTTTAGTGGTATACTTTGAGAGACTTTTTTTTTATCTGACCTGGCCCTGCTAAGTGAGCTTTTCTCGTCACTTGGCGATCGTCGTCCAATTTCGTCTTTGTTAACTTTTACAAAACTTTTCAGTCTCTGGAACTACTGGGCCAAATGTTATTGAACATAAAATTATGTATTTTAGGGAGTCGCCTGATAGTTTTAGATAAAGTTTGCAACAATTACCATTTGTGTATCTAGTTTAAAAACTGTTTTGGATAACCCTGCCTGTCTGCCAAGTAAGCTGACATGGCTTAAATTTAGTTTTACCGCTGTGTGTATTGCTTAATATGTATTTCTTTTTTCTACTATGGCTAGATGTATAAGGGAAGGGTTGGGATCTCACAAAACATGTTTAACCCCGCCGCATTTTGTGCCTGTCCCAAGTCAGGAAAGTTTTGTATATTTTTTAAATTTAATCTCATTTATATAACAGCCTTCGGATGTTGTCTGCTTTTTGGTCTGGTTGTTGCCTCTTTGACATATTCCCAGTTTTCATTCTCAATTTTATTAGAAAGTTGAGCTCTACCTAATGTCTATTCACATGAACACGGTAAAATGATTTCTTATAGGAGTTATCGACCTTATATTACGATTTTTTTCACTTGCATGTTTACCTGTTATGTTGAAATATATGATAAATAGATAGAAACTTTTAATAGCAAAAATTATCAGCAAGACAAGATCTACTGATTTTCATAGTTCTTTATTTCCATCCTTAAATTCCGTCTATATAAATATTTCTTTCCGTTTCCGTTCCGTTTTTTGTTTCCGCCGTTTAGCAACACCCAAGAAAATAGGACAAAATTGTGGTTTAGACCATATGACATCCATGACTATCTGTAAAACAGATATTCCATAACGGCCAAAAAATCATCATGACCTCAGTACAATTTTCTAAAGGTGACTTCAACTTCACCATTATAAACCATGGCTCAATAGCGTCAACCTCCTATCAAGGAAAACATGATAAACACGAAAGCTCGGTATTGTGTTCCATGTTTTTTAAAACTTTAAAACGTGTGCCTTTTCTGTGTATTTGATCTCTTGTGAAAACTTTGTATCATTGGCAATCATACAGAATTTTCTTTATTATCCTTTGGTTGTATGATAGCTCTAGTGATGATCAGATGAGAGAAGATCTTTAATTTGTTTAATATATATATAAGAAGATGTGGTATGAGTGTCAATGAGACAACTCGCCATCAAAGTCACAATTCATAAATGTAAACCATTATAGGTTAACGTACGGTCTTCAATACGGAGCCATGTCTCACACCGAACTGCAAGCTATGAAGGGTCCGAAAATTGACTAGTGTAAAACCATTCAAACGGGAAAATCAAACAAACAAATGCTTACCCTTCCGGAGCACCTGATTTCACTCCCGGTTTTTAGTGGAGTTTGTGTTGTTTCTTATTTATTATTTATAACTGTTGATGTAAATGTCTTTTGGTTTTGTGAGTCTTTGTTTACTCCTTGGTTTTTGATTGTTATTGTCTATATGGTGTATAAAACAAACAAGAAATGAGAAACACTTATGAACCACACCAACAAACGACAACTACTGAACTTCATATTCCTGACTGAGGACACGTGTAAAAGATTGCAGCGGGTTTAAACGTTTAAATAGGTGCCAACCTTCACCATTATCTGAAAAAATAGTGACATATCACAACATAACATGCTTTTTATCCAGCTTCATCATTTCAGTCCCAAGCCAGGAGCTCGCTAGGGAGTAGTTATTGTTGTATGATGTCTGTCTAAATTTGTTCCTTTATTAATTGTTTTTAGCATATATATTGCCGTTGTTTTTTTCTTTTCTTTTCTTTCTCTTTTTGGCATGGCAGGTTTTTATGGCTCCTTGTATAATGCCGAATAGTGCTCTATAAATGTTAACATCTTCATTGTTTGGTCTCTGGTGGAATAGATGCGACAAACATAGTTATCTCCTTTTTTAGCTTTGACACCTCGGTAAAAAGTCATCCTCTATATACACCAGAAGGTCCGAGAACACAATTATTTCGTAGTGCATTTCTTTTAGAACATAAATGAAAATAAAAAAATCCCACCTGCGCTTTCTCAAAGAAACTTTTACAGTGTGTTGTACTACTTTTGGGACAAATTATATCAAAATTATAGAAAACTTCATCGTCTCTAACTCAAAATATGGACAATTTTATCTTTAGGGCGTCTTGAAATCTTTTGACAGCTTCCGAAGTACTATTTTTCAACCTTTTTCACCTGGACCAAATCACTACTTTCCTTTAGAATTCTGGACCCAAATTTTTTTACAGTGTAATTTCACCCCTCTACTTGCAATTTGAGGCATTAAAATGGAGAAATAAATTTGGAAGGGTTATAAAAATTAATGGCAAGTAACCCACTGTCAACACTAGGGACTATATTTGTCAACAACGAAAATCAAGGGACGACAATTGTGGTCTCGGACCAGAACGGGTTGTAAAAGAGTAAAGCGCTATTTTCTTTTCATTTATCATTAGAATTCCCCGTCATATATAGAAATGCCAATCAGAGCCAGACAAAAGAGTTCTTGGACGGTTTAAGGGACGACATCAAAAGTTCAATGAAGGATAAAAAACTTAATTCACATAGTTTTTTCACTGACCCCCACACCCCCTCTTAACTTAATTTGGGGAAAATTGATTGACCAATAGGGATATATGTAAAATCGATTTTAGATTCCAGTGGCGTAGCTAGGCTATTTTTGAGTGTACGCCCTAACCTCGGCGAGAAGTTTGAGGGCCCCAATCGAATCCAAGTTCTAACATCTACTAGTAGTGGGTTCGTGGGGAAGCGCTTTTCTGACATTAAAAACTAATCAATAGCAAGTTGGACATCCTATCTTTTGAATCTTTTATGTTTTGTATTGATTTAGAATCTAATGGTCATTGGTGTTAGAGAAAAAATCCAAACCAGTTACTTTAAAATATGTTTATAAGGAACCGTAGGGCAAAGCAGTAACTCGAACAAAACCCCTTTTTGTGCAAATGACGTTAATGGATATGAAGTGATTAATTTTCATAGATGTTTAGGTGCATTATGAAAATTCGTAAAGGGTTCCTTAGGACTGTGGTGTTCTCCTGGATTACAGCTTCCCAGCGAAAATTGAATCCATTATCAGTCCATTACAGGAGTTTAAATAATTAAACATTTTCTGTAGATTTTTTTCTTGAGATGGAATATTACAATCTCGAGATTACAATATCAGAAAAAATATTTCAAATTTATCATGTAAAAAAATAATAATCACAGTTAGACCGTCTGGTAATTGCTAAAAGATAAGTCCGTTTGTCAATGGAAAAAAATATATATTCTTAAAATTTTGCTTCATACATTAATTAGTTTACTTATTTTGTATGTCACAAACTTAATGTATAAAGTTATATGGTAATAAATATTTGAATCTGAATTTGAATTAATCACAAAAAAACTTTTGCCAAACTTTTAAGTTTCATAAAATTCGATAAAGGTTTGACAAAATAATTGAAGTGTAACAACCACAGACAGTATCTACTTGTATTAAAACTGCAAAAAGAATTCGAAATTTCATTTATCAGTAAAATATGGGGGAATTAAATATATGAATTCATCCCTATGCTCTGGATACTCTTTTGAGAATAAAAAGCTTGTCCAACTTTCGTAAAATTTCACGAAGGTTTGACAACATAATTGATATTAAAAAAAAAATAACCATACTAAACCTAAATGTTGAAACCCCCGACGAAAACTAGGATCGCTATTTTTTGCTTTCGCGACAAAAAATGTCACAGGCTCAGCTAAAATCAAAGCTCATATTAGAATCTCAGCTGATTATGAATTGCTTTAAACAAAAGGAAAGTAAAAAGAATGCCAAGTAGATTCAGACTTTGACTGACAGAAAATTAACAAATATATAATACAGTACCATTTGATCGAAAGTAAATTCCATCACTTTTACTCGCAATTACAAGCTATTGAAAAAAGATTTACAAGCTTTTAAATCAGATCTTTTTGATTTATTGAGATTATTTTTTTTTTTTTATCAAAACCCAAGTGTACGCCTGGGCGTTTTGGCGTAAACTTAGCTACACAAAACTTGCAGCAATGTTGATCCCCACCCCCAAACTATTTGATTTAAGTTTTTTTTTTTTTTTTTTTTTTTATCCTACATCTATCTTTTGATGTCGTCCCTAATGCAAACATGATTTTGTTTTTTGTGTTTAAAGGAGGGGATGTAAGCAAGTGCACTAACAATACAATTTTTCATAGAAATAATATTTCCAAATAGTATCACCCTTTTCAAATTTTTGATCGTCACTGATTTTAAAATTTGTCCTAGACATTGCTGATAGAAACCTATGATATTAATTTCATGAAATACTTGCAAGAGTTTGCAGATGAGAGCGCTAACAATGCAAGTGTCGATATAAAATATTCAAAGGGGCATACGTTTGTAATTCTTTTAGAAGAAGTAATTGGCACTGCTTTTTGAACTTGCTCAAGGCATTGCTGATATAAACCTATAAGTATTATAAAAACCTGCCAAGAATTGAACACGTCAGAGACAAGACGAACAGTCGGGCGGATGGACATACTGACGAAGGATGAACGCCGTTTTTTTTTTTGTTTAACAATGTAACAACAACAACTGAAAATGTCGCATCATTCTACAAAAAAAAAAAAAAAACGTAAAAAATAAATGAATGCGGATTAAATATGGTATTAAATTTGACCGATTCTGGGCGAAATATGTGACTCTTACAAAGAGTAGGAATTGCTATATGTACATTTGAAGGAATCACTTTCTTATAAAAATTGAGTCGATCATCTTAAACAAGTTAACATGAATTTATAAATAAAACATAAAAGGATTCGAACAGATTTTTTAAAAATTGTTTATCAATAACATTCCGTAATTATACAAGTTGATACAGGCAGTCAATTTTTGTCAAACCATACTTTGAATAATAATTACATCAGAAAAATAATAATTTGATAGATTTATAAGTATTTATCGACATGAAATACATGTAAAAGTTTCACTCTTTTTCAATATGATTATTAGTAAGAACATCTATGCTTGGCACTAAATTACAAATGTACATTTTCTAAGTGTCATTTCTTGACTCTACTATCAATTGCAAGTGTGAACAGTTTTGAGTTCGGTATTTTGCGTCCCTCTTTTATCACTAACTGAAACATTTTGAGGTGGGGGTGGTGGTTGTGTTTGATACATTGGTTTAGATGATGGATTTCCTACTGGATAAATTCCGCCTAAAATAAAGGGGAAGTTGTTTATCATTCAAAACAGATAAACAATACTTTGTATACAACAACAAAAAGAGACACAAGATTAAACCGCTGTTTTATATTTTGTTTTAGAAAAGGTTAACCGTCCCGCGACCAATATCACATGCATATGTTTACTGCAACGATATGCTGATATGAATGAAAAGAAAGTGGATGGCGGCTTAGAAACTGAATAGCAACCCGCATATAACTTTAACTATTTAGTATACAAAATGGACTACTGTAATTTTGCTATTTTATGTATTTTACTAGTATCTTTTGTATGTAAAGTGGCAATCTTATAAACTGGAAAGAGTAAATCCTTTTTTATTCTTTATCACTTCAAGTGCTACAATTTATAAAACGGTGAGCAAGGTGAAAAAAGATAATCAGAAGATGTCGAGTCTATGGAGTGTCTTCTCCCCTTTTAAAAATGTACTAAACTAAAAACAGGCGGATTGACATATACATGTATATGATGATAGAAATTTATAACGACCTTGACTGGCTATACAGCATTCGCACGGTCGGCTAAGGATTGTCATATTTCTGAGTTGCTATTAGCCCTTGTCATATGATAGTGGTAACCATGATTGAAAAGGAGCTGACCCCCCTCCCCCTCCAAACGAGTTAAAAGATACATGTAGAAGAAGATTTGGTATGAATGCCAATGTGACAACTCTCCATCCAAGTCACAATGTATAAAAGTAAACCCTTATAGGTCTGTTAACACTGTTTATGATATTTTCGAAGTTCTGTATTAAACTGCCCCGAAGACACATAACCAGAATCTTTATCAAGATGTCATTTATGGTAGCAAAGTATCATACCTACTAGAGATATTACGAGCCAAACTCACTTAATGCTATCATTCGACACTCCTCGTACAACCTTTGGTTTAGCTATAGGAAACACCAAAAATCATTTAGATAGCAAATAAAATAGGTGGTGCAAAAATACACCATAATATATAAATTCCTTATATTCTATCCAACGGTTCATGAGCAGTGATACGGTGCTTTTTGTCCGATTATTTTGCTTTTTGTCCGATACTTTTGCTTTTTGTCCGTTGCTTTTTGTCCGTTTTGCTTTTTGTCCGATAATTTTGCTTTTTGTCCGATACTTTTGCTTTTTGTCCGTTGCTTTTTGTCCGTTTTGCTTTTTGTCCGATAATTTTGCTTTTTGTCCGACACTTTTGCTTTTTGTCCGTTGCTTTTTGTCCGTTTTGCTTTTTAGCTCACCTGGACCATAGGACTAAGTGAGCTTTTCTCATTTTCTCATTATTCGTCGTCGTCATTAATTTTTACAAAAATCTTCTCTTCTGAAACTACTGGCAAAATTAAAGCAAACATGGCCAAAATCATCCTTAGGGTATTTAGTTTCAAAAAAGTATCCGATGACCCCGCCCAATAATTAAGATGGCCGCAATGTCTAAAAGAAGAACATCGCATAAAATGTAGATTTTGGCTTATATATCTGAAACAAAACCATAGAGACAATCTAACAAGGGATAAGAACATTTCGCCTCATAAAATAATGTGGACCAGTCAGAACTTTTCATGTGGGACAATATGAGCTCTTAATTTAAAAAAAAAGAGGGACAATCGGGAATAAGCCCTACAGACTTGAGCAATTCTAAAATAAACACTGTTGATGTATCTCTTTTAAATTTTCTATTAAAAAGTATTTTAAATTTACGAATGCACTATATTGTATCTGTATCTAAAATATTAAACGCATTTATTTCGTGATAGAAATTAAGTAAATGCTTAAGTAACCATTTTATTACTTTCCCCCCTCTTTTCGAGTTTGTCAAACAAAAATAAACTACTTTGTTGAAAATGCTGTTGTGTTAACCAAAGTTTCCTTAATCTTATTACTTGAATAACCTCGAACTTCCTCGTCATTTGGATATAGTTGCTAAATAATTCCGAAATGTATGGATTAATACAGTTTATCTAAATAAATAGCTACACATGTATTACGTAAACTTTGTGATAGTGTTCCAAAAATGAAGTTTGTTTGTTTGTTATATTTGTAATATTTGTAATGTTTAAGAAAAATAAAGTTGTTGGAAATATGACGAAAATATTACCAGACTTAAAAAAGTTTTTTTTTAACTGAAATGTTGCAAAATATTTTGGAGCGACTGTCAATCGGCCATTCGCATATAAGTGCAAATGGTGACTATATATTATTAGCGGGAAGAAGAAACTGTGCGTTTAAGCAATAACATGTCGTAAATGTGTGCGCTTCCACATGTAGCAAACGCCGACACCATTTAACATAATGATAAAACTATTTAAACGAGAAAACCATTGATTTACAAAACACTATACGACAAACAAATACAGAAACAAACAACAACTATTGAATTACAGATTGAAACTCTGTTCCTGACTTATTCGTATGATTATCATATATAATATTTAGCGCGGTTAAACATCAATTTAGAATTTCAATAACGAAACCATCACTCAAGGATTATTTGATTTGATAAATTTCTAAACTATTCTAAAGTTTCGAGCATATAAAAAAGAAGATGTGGTATGATTGCCAATGAGACAACTATCCACAAAAGACCAAAATGACACAAACATTAACAACTATAGATCACAGTACGACCTTCAACAATGAGGAAAGCCCATACAGCATAGTCAGCTATAAAAGGCCCCGATAAGACAATGTAAAACAATTCAAACAAGAAAACTAACGGCCTTATTTAAGTAAAAAAAATGAACGAAAAACAAATATGTAACACATAAACAAACGACAACCACTGAATTACAGGCTCCTGACTTGGGACAGGCACAGATTTAAATAATGTGCCGGAGTTAAACATATTAGCGGGATCCCAACCCTCCCCCTAACCTGGGACAGTGGTATAACAGTACAACATAAGAACGAACTATAAAAATCAGTTGAAAAAGGCTTAACTTATCAGATAGACACAAATACAAGTGGACGTGGCCGGGTACTTATACATCCCGACACAAAAAGTCACAATGAACAGATCTGAGAGTACTCGCAGTTATCTGACAGCTATTTCAAAGCCACTAACAACTAATAAAAAGTCATGCCTCTGAGACTTAACGTTCGTTTAAGTCTTTGAATATCCCATGTATTCTACAAATTGGTGTACGTACACCATTGCTCATACGTTTGAGGATGACAGACTAACTTACGACCAGAATGAATAAGAATTAGTCTATATAACAAGATCTAAAATATTTCTAGTGTAAAAGACTTTAACCTCGCCACATTATTTATGTATGTGCCTGTACCAAGTCAGGAGCCTGTATATTCAGTGGTTGTCGTTTGTTTATGTGTTACATATTTGTTTTTTCATTTATTTTTTTGACATAAATAAGGCCGTTAGTTTTCTCGTTTGAATTGTTTTACATTGTCTTATCGCCTTTTATAGCTGACTATGGTGTATGGGCTTTCCTCATTGTTGAAGGCCGTACGGTGACCTAATGCTGTTAATGTCTGTGTCATTTTGGTCTTTTGTGGATAGTTGTCTCATTTGCAATAATACCACATCTTCTTTTTTATAAGAATGCCAACTCCTCACACGTACAATTATTACTTCATTTTCATTTTTTCACTCATCTAATTATTATATCTATTTTAATTCAATATTGTATCCATATAAATGTATATGAACGCTTACATATATATAATTATTGCGATATCATATATAAGAGAGAGGCAAAGTGTACCAAAGGATAATCACACTAAAAAGGGTTGAAACAAACCAACAAAGCCGCAGCTGAATGAAAAACAACAAGATACACAACAGTCCACAAAACAAATGGTCCGAGAACACAATTAATTCGTAGTGCATTTCTTTTAGAACATAAATGAAAATTAAAAAAATCCCACCTGCGCTTTCTCAATGAAACTTTTACAGTGTGTTGTACTAATTTTGGGACAAATTATATCAAAATTATAGAAAACTTCATCGCGTCTAACTCAAAATATGGACAATTTTGTGTTTAGGGTGTCTTGAAATCTTTTGACAGCTTCCGAAGTGCTAATTTTTAACCTTTTTCAGCTGGACCAAATCACTACTTTCCTGTAAAATTCTGGACCCAAATTGTTTTACAGTGTAATTTCACCCCCCCCCCCCAACCTACTTACAATGTGAGGCATTAAACAAGGAGAAATAAATTTGGAAGGGGTATAAAAATTATTGGCAAGTAACCCACTGTTATCACTAGGGACTAATAACGAAAATCAAGGGACGACAATTGTGGTCTCGGACGAAATCATTGAAATTTAAAATCTGAGCAACAAGAACCAATGCAACTGTGATGATGTATGGTTAACTAGAAGAGTAAGATAATCCTGCTCCGTCCATTAAGTTTTAAAAAGTCATGTATTAAACTCAAACTCTCGAACACGTTGTCTTGGAAGATCTTTATTCCAAGGGGGTCCTTAATAGTTGCTTTTTGATAATCCTATAAGGAGTTTATAATTTAACTCCTTGCGAACACTTTCATAAGGAACGAAAATTCCTATCTGCATCTTTTTGAAAAGATTGCAAATATTGTTTAAATTAAATAGGGTATCCCATTTCAAACCCAGCGTCTCGGAAAATCTCATTTAGGGCACTAGACAATGATTAAATGTAGTAATTCGATAATAATACATGGATTTCTCGCGAAAACATCGTTAAGGCGAAATTTAAAGTTTGTCTTGGCTGATTGAAGAAATTTCACAATAAAAACTGAAACGCAAAAACGCAAAAACGCATAAAGATGTTTATTCAGGACAATAACTTATATAAAACAACAGCAGAAATACATATAATGTATCACCAATGGAGGTTGTAAAATACTGTAGGTGATACTTAAACGTAATGTTCTATTTATTTTTTTTTGTCGTTAAGGGGACTGGAGGGTATTAATCCATTATTTTTTAAATATACATGTAGGATTTTGCTTGTTTTTCTATAGATGAACTTTTATCATATACTAAATAGAAAAATCAAATAAAAACATGGGGTTATCGTTCACTTAAGCTCACAATCTGCCCTCGAAAGAAGCAACCATTTTTGTTAAGGTACTTTTTTTTTAAGTTGAACTAATAGGAGAAATAGAGACATATATATATCGAAATAAAAAAAGAACTAAATTACAGAAATCGATTTAATTTTACAACTGTTTAGTTTACGTAAAGCATATTTGAAAAATATCTATAGGTCACCGATGAGTTGAAAAAGACATTTTAATTCTAATGCCAAAACAAAATGTCATTATTGCACTAAAGGGAGACAATTTGGAGCTTTTACAGTGATATAAACATTTGAAAAATAAATCTGAGGCCAAAATCATTCGATTTTTTGGGTTGATTTTTGAGCCAATTCATAAAGTTATAACTAAAAGTGTAATAAATAAAATTTGTAATGAAAACAAAAATGATAAAATTTTTGCTGAAATTACCCTCGAGCCTCCGAAAGAGCAAGTATTGCACAAAAAAAAAGGAATCATCCTTTAACGGAAACAACTCTTGAAATCATCGGCTATTCGTCGATGACTAAAGGCTATTTATTTCTGAAATCTAAATTTTGTTTTGCTGTTCTGAGTGTTCAAGATGTTACATGCAGCTAAAATATTGGTAAAACATTTGAAAAAATACTGATCTGTATAAAATTTACACAAAAGTAAACGAATGAAAGCCACTGGAATGCAGTCCAGGACTCGGATAAATAAGCACATTTAAACAAGAGTGCACACACTGAAATGTCTCGCCTACTTTACTCATCATTAATATTATGTTGATAGCCCTAAGTATAAAGATTTATTACAACTGCCACATAAACTTAACATTAACCAAGATAGCTAAACAAAGACCAAATGAATTATGAAAATGAGGTAAAGGTCAGACGAACCATACCAGGCAGACATGAACAGCTAACAATTCTTCGATACAACAAATATACTTGACCTATTACTTATAGTTTAAGAAAAACAGACCAAAACACAAAAACTTAACACTGTGCAATGAACCGTGAAATTGAGGTCATGGTCAAATAAAACCTGGGAGACTTATATATAGATCATAAGATATTTTCATGCACCAAATATAGTGACCTTTGGCATATAATATTAGATAAAAAGACCAAAACTCAAAAACTGAACTTTGACCACTGAACCATGAAAATGAGGTCAAGGTCAGATGATATCTTCCCGCTAGACATGTACACCTTACAATCATTCCATACAACAAATATTGTAGACTCATTGCATAAAGTATGAGAAAAACAGACCAAGACAGAAAAATTTAACTATAACCACTGAACCGTGAAAATGAGGTCAAGGTCAGATGACACCTGCCAGTTGGACATGTAGTGTTACACCTTACAGTCCTTCCATACACCGAATATACTAGCCCTGTTGCTTATAGTATCTGAGATGTGGACTTGACCACCAAAACTTATTCTAACCTTTGTTCACTGATCCTCGAAATGAAGTCGAGGTCAAGTGAAAACTGTCTGACGGGCATGAGTACCTTGCAAGGTACGCACATACCAAATATAGTTATCCTATTACTTATAATAAGAGAGAATTCAACATTACAAAAATTCTGAACTTTTTTTTCAAGTGATCACTGAACCATGAAAATGAGGTCAAGGACATTGGACATGTGACTGACAGAAACTTCGTAACATGAGGCATCTATATACAGAGTATGAAGCATCCAATTCTTCCACCTTCTAAAATATTAAGCTTTTCAGAAGTTAACTTACGCCGCCGCCGCCGCCGGATCACTATTCATATGTCGAGCTTTCTGCAACAAAAGTTACAGGCTCGACTAAAATGACAGGTTATATGAACTGAGTGGCAATAAAAGCACAAGTCTAACACTTGCTTTTTAAAAAATTAAAATCTTTATTTAAAATGGTCATCTTTAAACAAACAAAAATTGAATATGAAAATTTACAATTCCAACAATAGATCGATATTAAACAGAAATGTTTCATTATCATTTTTCGGCTACAATTGGTATATGAACCATCCAAATGTCAAAATATCAACATAAAGTATTTACAAAGACTGTTTCTGTTATGTTGTGCAACTAAATCTCTACAGCAAATGGTAGTGACAACACTAGATGTTAATTAGGATCCAGCGAAAAGCCAGGCTTTTGTCCACGAAGGTAGCAAATTGTCGGTGTGACTATCGCTGACGGCTCTTGGTAACACACGATATGGTTGTTGGTCATGTTGTTATCACCAAGGGAAGGTCATCGTGCTCTTAATTTCCACACAAACTGATATAGCTCCAAAGGTTTAACAATGAACACCAATGGACACTCATGTCAATTGGAAGGCCACGCGGAATCAATATCGGAGATGTTAAAGACAAATGCATCGGTCATGCTGGGCTTTTGTTGCTTAATGTCTAAATGGACATGGCCTATAATTAAAAGATCCTTTTGCGGAATTTGTGGATTATTTGGTCAACTGTATACAGTCTACGAGCAATTGCATCCTGGGAAAAGCCTCATTAGATAAACCCCAATTTGTTTGTAATTGGTTGTCAGAAAGACCTGGCATATAGTCTTATATTTATTGAACTTACTTACTTACAATAAGGGATAAGCCAGCGAGTAAGTCAGCAAAGGGTTAGGGAAGTACCTTGGTATATAAAAAAGTCGAAATAAACAATTGCCGGCTGGCCAAGAGATTCTCCACGTGGGGTATGATGCCAGAGGTAGAAGTAGGCATTGCCTTAAAAAAGGCACAGATCACTTAGGCCCAAGACCCGTCCGAGTTTGACAACAATGAATTAAAAGGGTAAGGTGGTACCTCTGTTTGCAACGAAGTCGAAATACACCTTAATAATTGCCGGCTGGACAAACTAAAAGATTCTCCACGTAGGCCATTTTACCAGAGATAGAGGAGGGCATTGCCATACAAATTTCTTATAGCACTTATGCCCTAGACCCGTACGAGTTTGACAATAATGAATCAAAAGGGGGAGATGGTACCTCTGTTTACAACAAAGTCGAAATAAAGTATTGCCGGCTGGCCAAACAAAGAGGTTCTCCACGTAGGCCATTTTACCAGAGATAGATATGGTAATTGCCTTTAAAATGGCATATAACACTAATTCCAAAGACCTGTACGATTTTGCCTGCAAGGGGTTAAAAATAAAAGGTGTTACCTTTGTTTACAACGAAGTCGAAATAAACCTCTACCTCTGGTATAATGATCCACGTAGAGAATCCCGGAGTTTGGCCTACCGGCTACAGTTATTTTGACTTTAATGTGAACAGAGGTACCACCTCCTCATTTTAGCTCTTTACTGACAAAATCGTACGGGTATATGCCATATAAGTGCTATAGGCTATTTTAAAGGC